>NW_004524686.1:3362135-3367851 GCF_000260255.1 Octodon degus | reverse complement strand
CTCATTGCTATCTGTTTATCAATTAAAAAAAAAAGAAAAAGTGAGACAAGAAAAAAATTTAAGATTTCTTGAAAGCATGTGGTATTCAATCAGATGTCCAATTTTGCTGTATCTGTTAATTTGAGAAATAGATTTGATGGTAAAAGTAAAAAAAAAAAAAAAAAAAAAAAAAAATCCCATTCAGCCTGCAGTGTGGTGAAGGCAGAGGAAATTAGAGAGGTTATAGGCTGGGTAAAGGCCTACAAAGGAAAAGAGACAACATTAGATTAGGGACAAGGAAGAGAGTAGACTCCTTTACTCCTGTTCAAATAAATCAGAAGGGATTATTTTGTGAGCATAAAGCTCTACTGTTTTTTAAAAGTACTTAATGATAAAAGGAAGACAGTGGCATCATTACCAGTCCTCTTCTAACGTCCAAAAATTGATTCACTGGAAACGTTTCCCATTCATTCCTTCAAAACAAAACTAATTTTCAAAATAGAATATCATGTGGCTGACATTGTTAGGGGATCACAAAGAGAATGAAATAATTTACAAAAAGAACAGCAGTATTTCTGCTCTAGAAGCTTCTATGAGCAGTGCCTGGAGAGAGAGAGAGAGAGAGAGAGAGAGAGAGAGATTGCCTCTCCTTGAACACAGCAGAACTTCAGAGCTAGTGCTGCGGTTTAGTCCCACCTTGTGATGCTGATCCAGTGATTGTTTCTATCATTCAGCACTGCAGTGTTATAGTTTTTACTTTATTTGCAACCCACATCACACCACCACACAAAACGGGAACCAACACTACCACAATGTCATAATCACTTTCAACAAATTCTTACAGTTATTGATAGAAAGTGGAACAAATCACAGAGGCAGATTCTATAGCCATTCACAGTAATGTGACCACGCAGTATCCTGAGAGAGATGACGATGCCCAAGGTATTGAAAACACCAATCCTAGGACCAAGAAGATGTTACTAAACTTACAGAGAAGTTCAAACTGCCAGACTCTCCAATGACTGAACTGTGAAGATCAACGGTTGGCCTAAATGGTTTCATTTTCACACTGCTCCGGAAATTAAACAGCTCTGAGCTGATAAAGCCCATAATTTAACATGTAGGGCAAATTGCTAAAGCACTTAGCCAGTGAGGTACTAATCTTCCTTTCCTATATGAACTGGAACTGACTCCTGACAGTAAAATCAATTGAAGAGATTTACCCTAGGGATAGCTTCTAAAAAAGCAGTGTAATCAGGAGATAAGGGAATTGATGGGGAGTGCTATCACAGCCCTCCACCAACATGCCACCAGCTGCCAAAGGTTTTCCACAACTCCAGGCCTGCAGTGGCATGCTTCCTGAGCACATTCTGCTGAACTCAAGACATTCAGGAGTCAAAAAAACCTTCTCCCATATTGATTTAATCTTGTCCCCTGGATCACTTGAGGTTGAGCAAATTTACCACTTTGGTTCCCAGGGGCAGCTA
This sequence comes from Octodon degus, assembly GCF_000260255.1. Lineage (NCBI taxonomy): Eukaryota > Metazoa > Chordata > Mammalia > Rodentia > Octodontidae > Octodon > Octodon degus. The sequence goes on along the minus strand of NW_004524686.1, from coordinate 3,366,385 downwards.
TGAAATTGTAAAAGAGCAACCTTTGCTTTTTCGCATGTTACACAATGCTTTGAGCTACCTGTTCAATCTCCTTGACGACTGACAAATTTGCATGTGCCTGTGGCTTCATAAAATGAATTGTCTGCTTTGAACTCATGAGGGTTCCAGAAATCCAATATTTTAATCTGGCAAAATTTCCATCAAAAGCAAACAACCATTTGTCGCTTTGAATGATGAAAAGAAGATTATGCCCTCATTGCAACACCACTGCACATCATACCCTGAGACCTCCTCACCTCTAGCCAGTTCATACACAGCGTGACATGGGAACAAGAGCAAACACTGGTAAATGTGAATCATAGCTTTACAGCTTAGTGGACCTGTTATTTTGGGCAAACATGAAATCTCCTAAACTGTTTATCCATCTCTTACACCACCTGCTTCTAAGGATTGGTATCAGGATTGAATGAGATAGCCAATAAAATACCTTGCTTTAGACCAAGACCAAAAAAAAATAATAATTAACACTATTTCCCTTTAGGATTTTCTTAGGACTAATGTACAGTCTGAATGTTGAATAATTATGTCTCCTCTCTGGTAGCGGAGCACAGATGGAGTACTATCAGAGTAGGACACGTTCCCCAGGGGTGAAACGGTCACTGTACTGTATATACTCTCAGCAGCCCATTCCTTACATAAACCCCCCACCCCAAACCTGTCTTTTACTCCTGTTCATCAATTCTTATGTTTGTCATCCTTACCTCAAGCCCTCCAAAAATCCCAGTGAAATTCAAACTGCATTGGTGAGAGGACTTTGATGTGCTTTGAGAGGACATGATATCCAGAGTAAAATTATGACCATGCTGCAAGTTTATAAATGTATTACGTGTATTCAGTTTCATAGAAAGCTCTATAACTAAACAGATATAAAAAATAAGAAGAGAAAGCACTGGAATATTCACAGAGTTTACAGCAGTCTATCACCAAATCCTTGCCAATCACATGTCAAAATATCTATGACTCAGGATTAGAATTTTAAAAGCTGCAGTGATTTGAATACCTGTGCCACAAAAGTCTATAGTTTAAAAGAAGAAGGAGTTTTTCAAGGCAGGATGACAGTCAGAAACTACCTGCATGTGAATCAGGCAAACAGCTGGGAAAGAAGCTAAGCAAGATTCCTATTAAATTGTACCAGCCTTCTGGGGTTAAAACATAATTATCTTTGGATTGGATTACTGGAAAATTGGCCTCTTTGAAGTCAAGGAAGCTGAAAACAGCTTCATAGAAGGCTAAAATTTAGGGGTAAAAATACAAAATGCATTAAATATTTTATAATCACCCAAAGCTTGGATACTACTGCTATAAGATCCTAAGAAATGATGCTTTGATTCTGTAACACCACCAGTGACTTTTAAAAATATATAAGATAAAATCACTTATATTCCTCTCTAGACAAATCTGATCATTAGGAAGTTATTCTATACCTGGAGCAAAAATCTAGCCCTCCAGAAATTATTGCCAACACTCACGTCTTCACAGAAAGTTTAATTATATATTCTCAGGACATTCTACAACATCAGAAGACGATTAACAAATCCTACAAATTTTCTCCCTTTGAGACTATTTTCCCCATTTCTTTTCCACATTTTGCTTACATGACATGATTTAACCAAACTGCTTATTCTCTTAAATTTCTGGGCTGCTTGCTGTCTCCAAATCCTCTTACAGTGGCCCACTAGGGCAAAGAAAACACAGAGCTCTAAGCACTGCCATTTCAGATCCTTGTTATATTCATGAAACACTGAATTATATTCCTTTTCTTTGAAAGCTTTCATACCAAAGGTCATTTGTTCACTTCCTGTTAATTGAATCATCAGATATCTTAAAGCAGAATCTTGGGGAATGAAAAGGGATCATATACTTAAATATGCTTCATTTCAAAGCATTGAAGTCAATGCACACTCCAATTAGTAAAGACATTTTAGTTAACAATAATATTATCCACAACTTGCATGAACAGACCTCCTGTAACTTCTTTTAGTTCCTTGGCAAAAGTATCAAAAACTTTAAAGTGAAATATAGAAATTTCTTGAGCCAGTGAGATAGTTCAGTGGTCTAAAATACCTGCTTAGCCAAGCTTAGCAGCCGCAGGGAACCACAATTCAATCCCTGGCACCACATGATGCGCCATCCCCACCTTTATGTTTCATATATATAGAAAGTTTTTTCAGTGAAACAGGAATCTATTATTTTAAGCAAACATTAGAGCCCAACCTGTATGTCTACATCTTTTCCACAAAATAAGGAGAACTTGTCAAACTCTTGACTAAATTTAGATGTACACTTTCATTTTGGCTGCATTTCTTTGATGAGTCAAGATGTCCTACCAAAGCAAGAAAGAAGGCAAGTCTATGGTAGCTTTGCAGCAGTTCATTCTGTATATCAACAATCATTTTCCAACTTTGTTAGAACAAAATCTTCATTTTACAAACCAATCATGAAGTATTGTGATCACAAAGAAAAGTAATATTTTTATTTTAAAATAAATAATAAAATAGTTAAAATTTAAATTATATATTAAAGATTTTATTAAAATTATAAGCATAAATGGGAGGCTGGGGTAGGAAGATCACCATGAGCTTGAGACAAGCCTGGGCTACATAAGCCGGTTCTAGGCCAGTCTGGATTACATAATAAGACCCTGTATCAAAATGAATAAAATAGTTGGAGGGATTGGACAGAATTTGTAGTTGATGAACAGTAAGTATGGCAAAATAGTGACAGAAATAAATATCGCGTTTACATCTTTCTTTCACAAAACTGTCCGTTAATCCCCACATCTTCTGCAGTCTTTATGATTTCTCTGCACAGCAAATAGCAATTCAGTTAACTCACTGGAATGTTTTCACACTCTGTGATTCATTTACCTCGTAAGATTTGAACTTTTTGAACTGCTAATACTCTCTCATCTCCGTAATTGCTTTGTGTTTGCCTTCCCTTTCCAATATTTGCCCTACTCTTTTCAATATGAAAATCAACTTTGACAAAGATGATACAGGGAAATCCACTGGGTAATTTCCAATACTGCATCCTCTTCCCAAATGTTGTTATTCTACCTCTTCCCGCATAACTTTCCATCTTTGAATGCATTGAAGCAATTGTTTTACTGTCAATGGCACTTGCTCCCAACCTCGGTATAGCTGGACCTGTCTATATTATTCTTTCACATGAGCATTTTCTCATACTTTTTATGGATTGTGTACATTTTCCATCACTTACATCTCTCAAATATCTGCATTTTGTCATGATCCCGTTCTATTACAATCTTCATTTTATTTCAGGACCCCTCCCCTAGTTTGAATGAAATAGAAGGCTCACAATATGCACAACCAGAACAGTATTTCTCAAGAGCTTTTCAAAACTATCACCACTGGGCTCCAGTCACACCTATCAGAACTGTTCCCCTAATAGCCTGTCTTTCATGAGACTGTTAACAGCCTGTCAAAAGACATCATGAGCTTGCAAATACTCAGCTACTCATTGAGTTGACATGCTAACAGATTTCTCAATAACTAAAATCCCTCCATTATGGTTTCTGTTTGACACATAATCATCTCTTAAATGTAGAAAGCATACTGCCTCTTTCATCTATCTGGTGACCTCGAAGAACACTCAGGGAAATTCTCATTCCCTTTGGTTATTCTCAAGCATGGTCTTGTGTCATGAGAGTCTAAACTGCTCTACAGCTCCTTGACACATCAACTACTTCTATAACTTATTGAAAAATGTTCCTTACAAAGAGATAATATCATTTTCCAATTTTTTCCATAATTTTATTGAGAAATAAATAGCAATGAGACAGTTTCAAACCAAATTGGTAGTACAGATTCAATAATTAACACATGGCATACATTTTTCCTAGTGGTTAATGGCTGTGAAAGATGTGGACATGATATCCTATCTACAAACACTATTAGAACAAATCCCTCTATTCAATAAGAGAATGTAACTATATATCTAGCCTAACCATTTGGAATATACAGATACAAAATGGACATTCATCTGTTTCCCCTTCTTTTGTGTTATTTTCAAAATTTTATTGATAAACAGATAGCAATGAGACAGTTTCAAATCAAATCTGAAGTACAGTTTCAACAAATAATAGACTGCATGTATTCTTCTTAGTGGTTAATTGCTGTCAAGATGCAGACTTGTGATCCTATTTACAAACACCATTAGAACAAATCATTCTATTCATTAAGAGAATGCAA
>NW_004524686.1:3357651-3358285 GCF_000260255.1 Octodon degus | reverse complement strand
GCATCATCTTGCAGGTGATGGATTATTTTTTCCTGCATCCTAGTTGTTTTTAAGAGATCCTTTCTTACCTTTTCACTAGCTGCACCAGCGTCTTCTAGATCTGAACTCTGTCTTCACTTTCACTTAAATGGTTGTGCAAGTTTGTGATTGACATTTTAAATTCCTCTATATCTCTTTGACTCTGCTTCATGCTATCTATTTCTTTCTGTATTGCTCATTCAAGGAATCTGTCATTTTTCTAATCTCCTCTATTTTTTTTAACAATATCTTCTTTAGAAGCAGTTATTAATTCTTTCATTACAGTGTTTTTTTTCAGATTTGGTTTCCTCCCTATATTTCTGCAGCTGATTCTTTACTTCAGATGCTATGAATTCAGAGAATTCTTTTCTTATTTCAGAAAATTCCGCGTTGAGTTCCTCTATAACTTTCTGCTGTTGCTTATTTACTATCGACACTCTTAATTCCTACATTTGAGCTGAGCTAATAGAAAAGAATTCCGCTCTGCATTCCTCTAAGACTTTCTTCTGTTGCTTATTTACTATTGATGCTATTAATTCATACATTTGACCTGAACTAGTGGCCTCTGCACTTGCTCTGGGTGGGCATTGGGTTTCCTCCATATTTTTCTGCATTT
>NW_004524686.1:3331545-3356704 GCF_000260255.1 Octodon degus | reverse complement strand
GCGCAGGGTAGCCAGAAGCTGTCTCACACACTCACAGGGCCTGGGCTAGGACTGGATCTCACTTTCCACTATTGAATCACTCCTCAATTCATCACAATGGTAATTTAGTAATCACACAAGCCTCCTGCAATAAATTAATATGTGTGCAAATCTTGTTCACTTCCAATGTTTTATAAATATTGCAGATCATAATATTTACTGATTTCATACATTAAATCAGTAACCATTTCTCTACATTCCCTGAAACCACCTATAATAACTAAAATCACATTATATACCAGTTTGCTTGATTATATATTTTTCTACTTCAGATTCAATTTAAAACTCATCAAAATAATTTTTGAAAACTGTGTCCTTAGCCTAGCCAATGCCTATTATTTTAATATCTTAAGCTTTGATTTAGAAATATAAATTTAACTTCAGGAATACCATTTATTTTGCCATCCACTGAATATCAATGTTTTCTTCACCCATGAATTTATTCACCTGATGTATATGGAAAGATGCTTTATACATTGTGCCTTAAATAACTGACATTATATTAGTGGAAAGACAGACAATGTCCTCACCTTCTAATGAGGGGGTTCAAATAGAAAGACAGGTAACTTTCATACTTGTGTATGGTTCCACCCTCACTGTTCCATTTTTGTGGGACTTCTGTATGTTGATGCTTTTTATAAGTCCTCCTTGATAGGCACAGTTGTCAGCTCACAAATCAATGCAATGACATAAAAGCTGTTTGACTTTGGTAGATTTGCCACAACTCCGTGTCACACCTCATTTCCTTGCTCTAGGAAAATAGAATATTGCCCAATGTGTGGCGGAAGGTCTACATATAACTGCCTCCATGGCACTGACTCTGTGGTCTGAACAACACACTTGCTGCCTTTTGGTATCTCCCCATCCCTGAACTCATCGCAGGCTTCAACTAGGAGCAAGCAATTCTACCAATCATTCTGTGAGACATGGAAAGGCACCATTCCCTACATATCTAAATCCTCCATTACGGGAAGGTCCCAACCACAGTGTAACTCAAGTTAAACATAAATTCCTTGATGTTTCTTGTGTCCAAATCATCCACCTCACAGCATTGCGTATCTTCCAATCTTCATTAAAACATTTTTTCTTCTCTTTAGTATTTGGTTACTCACTCAGTTCTGACTAGAAATCACTCATATCTCTAACCAGTTAGCATATAGAGCACCTTGTAATGCCATAGTTTCTCATTTATAACAGCACAGATGTTTTAAGAAGAGAAATCCTAGTTCATCTGGAAACCATCCCATTTCCACACTTAACACTGGCACAGGGACTGTTAGCTCATCAACAACCAGTAAGCAACTGTGATGTGACCTGCAATGAGAACTGATAGCTCAGTAACTTGTTGGGACCTCGAGGAAGAAAATGAATGTCTTGCAGGTTCAGAAGTACAATTCTGTCCTAAGGCATGCCTTACTTGTTTTACAGGAAATACAGACTTTTGCAACTTCTACTAAGAAATAGCCCTTAAACTCTTGTTACTCATTGCCCAGAATCCTTCAAATAATTGCCCACAAGGAAGCCACTAGTATGGCTGCTTTTCTCTATCTCTCCTAGTTTTTGTTTAAATGTTGGTACTTAAGATTAAGGCTCATCCGCTCAAAGATACCCTCTTCTTCTTCAGCAACAATAATCACAGCAAAGGTAAACAAACATATAAGACAATTTCACTGCCACTTCTTCCTAGCTGTTTTCCCATTTTCCCTGAACTCTGTAGTCACTTGGAAGACTGTCCTCCCAAAGTTTTCTAAAGAGAATTAAATATAATCTACTGACTCTTATATCACTAAAAATCAAAGCAGGACTAGTGAGTAGGTAGCTGCTTTATTTATGACTAGATTTATCCTTAGCTATGCAGCTCTCTTGCTTGATTGTGTGCCCAGCTGGGGCAGAGAAAATGAAAGTAGAGAACAAAAAAGGAAAGATGCTGTCTGGTACACTTTCATTACAAGCTGCTTGAACTATTAGAGTGTCATGTCAAATATCCATTTCTATGAGTGCTTCTAAGTAGCTCAAACATTGTGCAAACTAGCAAGCAGGGGAAACGTAAAATGAAAATTCGATATTTAGAATTCTCTGTGCTTTCCAAATGTAACAGTAGGGTTACTCCCTTCTACTACATTTGGGGAAAGTCTCACAAACATTTTCCAAGCCAGAGCATTAAGTGAGATATTTCAAAACCTTAGAAATTCACTATTGAGATCTCTCATTTAAAATGGTAGTAGAATCTCCATTCACCTATAAAATAATCCAGGTAGAATCTACTGAGAATGGATAAAAACTTCAAATTTTCAAAGCTTACAGGAAAATCAAATTAATTAAGTCAAGTAAAACTGCTAAGAACCTCCATTAATAGTTACATAGAAAAATTAACACCCTTAGCTTTCAGTATATGCTATGTATCTTTTTCCCATTTTAAATCATATTCCCAAAATGTCATTAAGTTGATTTACTCCATTTACCATAGGTAGAAATTTAACCTATAATTTATGGCAATATAAACAAATACTACAACAGAAAAAAGGATTATTCACAAAATTTTCACACTTTGGAATAGATGAAGTGATCTAAGAAAACACTCAAGTTATAAAAATGTTCTACATATTAAAAAGGTCATCTTAAGTTTCAAGGAAAGCCCTGGAATGAAGATATACAATACAATCAAGCTATATCTCTCCTGTATTCTATGAGTGAACAGAAAGCAAAAGGACACAGATTCTCCTTCCCATCAGACTAATTTCTTAGTACTACCACATCAGGGGATTTTTTTAATGACAGAAATATATATTTCCTCAAAATTTTGGAGGCTACAAGTCTAAGACTATTGATTTCTCCTCAGGCTTCTTTCCTTGGCCTTGTGGGTAGCTATACTTTCATTGTGTACTCCACTGTACCTGTCTACATTCAGATTTCTTCTTGTAGCATCAGTCATATTTGATGGGACTCATACTAATGAGCTCATTTTTAAAAATTACTTCTTTAAAGATCCTAAATACAGTCTCATTCTGAAGCATTGAGAATTAAGACTTCAGTATGTAAATTTTTGGAGAAGACATTGTCTTTTGGTGAGCAAGGAGAAAGAATTGCAGAGAAAGGAAGTATCAGCTGAATTGTTCAGTTATCTGCTATAGGGTTGGGCTGATACAAAAGGTGACATTTCACTCATACTTGCCCCAGTCAGATATCTTGCCAGTATCAAAGTTTACTAACAATTTCAAGGATATAAGCAATTGTCATGGTTTATAACTAGTCCCCCAGAGCCTCATGTACTACTCATAAGCAGGGATTAGGGAAGGTTAAGTCATGGGGGCACCGGAGCTCACTGCTGTTACTTGGAGTTGGATCACTGGCCGTGAGATCTGAAAGGTGTATCCTCCTCCTTGCACCTTTCTTTGCTCTCTGCCTCTGGGCCACCACGGTGTGAGCAGCTTTCTCCGTGGGCCTTTCCCAAGACCTTTGCTGACTGGACTATGGACTGAAACCTCTACCCACTGTGGGCCAAAATAAACTTCTCCTCCTTTAAATTGCGAGTGTCAGGTATTGTGCCCCAGTGACACAAAGTGATGAAGACTGCAATCAAAAATCACTAAAGAGGGCATAGTAGAGGTCTAACACAGTCCATGGGGTTCCTCAGATTCTTCATCGAAGTACTGGAGATGTGCTCAGGGAAACTAAAAACATTCAAACAAGTTACATGGAACCTCCTTCACATAGCAGGAAATATTTAGGTTTAAAAAAAATTCCTTTGCTTTTTGGCCCATTTTATACCTACCTTATAAGATTCTTTCTAAAGAGCCATGCTGTATAAATCCACATATCTTGAATATGGTTTCAATAGCAATCCTAACCCAAGAACATAAGTAAGGATTGCCTTCTTACCAAACATCATTACCAGAGATCTCACCTACTAGCAGATTTACCAAGCTGAAACCAGGTCACCTGCCCAGTTCTCTTCCCCAAAAGCATCCTCCAGGAATCAGGAGACAAATGGATCAGACAGAAGCTTTAACTTCCTGTTCCTGGCAGACAGGGTGTGAAGGAGACCTGTTCCTTTCATTTCCCTACACAACCTTCAGTCTACTTTACACTGCTTCTTCGCATGAAAAATAATAAATTACATGAAACAATTTCCCAGAAGATCAGTTATATTTATCTGAAATATGTATGTATCCAGCCAGGAAGGTATCTTGTTCTCAAAAGAATGTTGTTATTGAGCTTTCAAATTATATATTTACAGAAATTTCACTACAGCCAAATCTGAGTTTCAACCCCTGGAACAATCTATCTTACAGGAGTCACATACTGAGTTTTACACCCAAGACCTCCTAATCTGCTGGCTTTTTCCTAGCCATTTACGTGATAATCTCAGGATCATAGTCCTCCACTTCACCCCAACAGACTTTCTTCACTAGATCCTAGATCCCAGCCAAATCAGTTAGAGTGGAAGTGGACACTCAGTCCTACTTGATGCAGAATCCCCCTCCCTGAGAAGGGGATGACGAAGCAAAACATCTCTGCCTTGGTTCTTTCCAGATCCTTCAGCTTTCCTTGTTATATGGTTGTCTTTCATGAAATCCCACATTTTCCCCAACCCGTTATGAACCACAGACTAATCCTACCCTAAACCAGTACAGTATAACCATTAAAGCTTGAAGACTTTAATTTTAAGCATCATGTGGTTGTTTGACCCTGGTGCAATTTCTTCCAGCAGCCTACTAGACATACATGAATGGAAAGGTTGCTACAGTAGATTGGAATTCCTGGGGCACAGCAGCCATTACCATACATTATTATTAATAATACAATAGTAGCAATGTATTATGATTGGTAGTGGTATCCAGACCTTAGAATTTGAAGTGATTCCATTATTCCTCTAACATTAGCAGATCTTTCCAAATTTGCTATAAGTAGCACCTGTGACTTCCACAATGAGAATGAAAACTTTCTTTTAAAATTAATTCTTCATCCACTATATTTTATCACTCTGGGTAACAAGCCTGTGTTACTCTGGAGTTTAGTTTGAGTTGATCTTTGTAAATTGCCTGTAGCTAGGAGTAGCTTTTACCTTGGGTCTGCAATGAAACCAACAGCAGGGACAGAGTTGGGGTATTTTACAAACACTCAAGTGTGGGAGCTCTCAGACTAAATAAAATTTGAAAAATCTTCTCATATCAATGATGGCTATATAACAAGGCACTCACAAAATCCACTGATTTAAAATGGTCACATATTTGCCTACATTCAAAAGATCAATCCTTGGGCTCAGGGTACAGTGGCTCGACCCTGCTCCCCCTGGTGTTCTCAAGTGCTGTGATGGGGCAGCTGGAGGCTGGGGCTGGCTTGTCCTAAAAGGCAGTCACCGACACTTCCAACCATGCCCCTCGATTCTCTTCTGCTGAGCCAGCCACTGACTGGGTTTTCTCGATGATAAATTGGTTCCAAGGTAATGGAAACAGGAGTGGCAGAGATTGCAGAAGTCTAGTCTGAGCTATCAGACAATGACACCTCCATCACTTTCTATTGATCAAAATAAGTCACAGGACTAGCCCAGATTCACAGTGCGGAGAGGATAGACTCTGTCTCTTGTAGCAGAGTGCAAAAGTCCCATTACTAAGCTGAGTGAGGAACTGCAACAGGCCCCTTGCAAACAATCTATCATAACTTACTCATCACATCAACAAATGTTTCCACATGCCCCCTAAATGCTAAATGCCACCCTCATCACTGGAAAACATCAGGGAACGAGATAAACATAGTCCTTCCCATCATAGGGCCCAAAGCCAGCAGAGAAGACAGACACTGAACCGTGATAACTTGTAGTGAGCACTACAAAGCACTATGGAGCTGGATGGGAAAATAGAGTGGATTGACCTAGCTGGAAGGGGGAAGTGATAGAGGAGACATGGAATTGGACAATGGTGTCCAAGAGCACAGTGCTGTTCCTGTCTGTATCTATCAAGCTTTCTGTCTTGGTTACTTTTCTCTCATTGCTGGGACAAAATACCTGCCACCCAAAATCAAGGAAGGAAAGGTTTATTTCAATCCATACTCAGCTGGCTCTAAAGCACACTGACACACACCATTGGCAGAGTTCGTGGCAGCCAAAAACAGCAAACAGCAAAGGGAGGAGCAGCAGCTGCAGCAGCTAGCAAGCTAATCTTCCTTCCTTATATTGTATTCAGGCTGTCTGCCCCCAGCAGATGTAGCACTCACACCCATAATCCCAACATTGGATCATGAATTAGTCACAAACCCCAGATGCCTGCCCTAATGACTACATGAGGCTTTGGGGGACCACTAGACACAAACCATAACACTTTCCATTTCCTGTATCTACATACAGTACCTGGTTCCTGATTATTTATTATAACAGTGTGGCACATGCATTTATTTCTCTCATGCCACGTAATAGTACAGTTATAAAGGAAAGAGAAAAAATGGAGGAGAAGGGGAAAACTCCTTTCAAAGAAAATCTAGAACAGTGCTGGGAAAAAAAGGTTTAACTTTTCTGAAAAAGCAATACTTTTTATCATCAAAAACCTTTTCTTAATTTGAGGGATTTATTATTAATTAAGGAATCTGACTTTGTCAAGCACACAACCCTCCCTTTGATCTACAGGCCTGCAGGCTGTGAGTTCTCAGATGCCTGAGGCTAGTTTTAACTAAACTGTTTCCCTAGCAAAGGCATTTTCTGTGGCATGGAATGAAACCGCAGCTGTGTCGCATTTTGTTAGAAGATCCAAATTGATCAGCTGAGATGCCAGGGCTTGAAAACCTGGTGTGCAGAGGCTGGTGGACTTATTAATCTATATACACAGCACACTGAGAAGATTTAGGTTTTTTGATGGCTGTTCAAAGAGTGTCTGAGATGAAGAATCCTGTGGGAAAAGAGACGGAACAGAAGGACACGTCAGAGAGTTGTCACACAGCCTCAGAAAAGCTCTCCGCTGACATGTTATTCTCTTCCCAGCAGGGTTGTTGGAAATGTGCTTCTTGTGTTAAGTTCAAAGAGTCTTGAGATGGGTCTGCCAGGCAGAGGCTCCTTGGGGTGTGGGGTGTGTTGTCAAAGGAAATAGCAAATAGCAGCAGGCCCTCTCCATGAGAAGAGTGGGCAGAGTTCAGAGTGCTATGAGTGTTGTTCACAAGTACTGAACCAAGGACTCAACTGATAGTTTTGCAACCCTATTATATACTACCAGGCATCACACAAGTTTCTAGAAATATAATGTTGATCAAGTCATTGTCCCTGCCCTGACAGAGATTACAGTCTGCTGAGTAAGACACCCTGTATCCAGGCAATTCTGCCACACTGTGAAGAATGATGAGAGGGAAATAAAGAAAACTATGGAAATATAGTAACAGAGTAGCTAACTTGAGCCTGAAGACCTTCGGGAGGAGGTAGCAGCTAAGCTGAGCACTAAAGGGAGCACTGTCACTAGCCAGGAGAAGAAGAGGACTTCCAGCTGCAGATGACAAGAATGTGCCAAAATGAAAGCAAGATAACTCTTTAAAAATAAAAGATATAAATTCACAATCCTCCAAAAGCAAGTGAATGTGAAAGAAGGCAAAAGACACTTGGGAATCTGGAAAGTAGACTGACAAAAACAGAAAATGCCTTAGCTAAACCAGAAAATGGGAAAGTGGCCAGCAGTACTACTCATATATTCAACTCCTCTCGGTTCTGGTACTCACAACACTTGGTACCTTGGGGAGCAGGAGTAAGGATGCCTTTTTAAACGATTGTGCTAACTGACACTCTAAAGGGGATTCTCATTGTAGTACCTGCCCATCATCCAACCTCACAAAACACTTACAGTTTTTCTTTGACACGGATGAAAAGGTCTCTGGAATGAAGGCACAAGGTAGAGCCCAAGGCAAAGACACCTTATTTGAAACGGGCCCCATACTGCATGTTTGGGGCCTCAGATCTCCAGAACCACTTAGCATTTGAGAAACAGACTTAAACATTCTCCCTGAGTGGAAGACTTTTCTGTGAAACCTCAGTAACGGAAAGGAAAAAATAACAACAGTTCACCATTGGGTATTACCTAATCTGATGGCTTAAGAAGGTTGCCATGCAGTAAAGACCACAGACAGCATTTCCCACATCCCCCAGGCACATAAAGCTTTCAGAGGGTGTGTGTGTGTGTGTGTGTGTGTGTGACCCTTAAAGGTGAACAGTCCAGAATTATTGGCCATTATAAATCTAAATTGGAAAGCAGACATTTATTTCAAGGCAAAAAAATGTATACAAAAGTCAAACTAGAAGAAAGAGAGGATGTAAGCAGAGAAAGAGAATTTCTCTATCAGACTTTAAAATATCACCAAAATAAGATAAAAAAGTAGAGAACCACATGTTCCATTTACTCAAGCTACAATCTCTGACTTTTCTCTTCCCCTCAATTTCCATTGCCAGCTGTCAGCCAGCTTGCCTTGGCCTGTGAACTCTGAGGCAGAATTTGACCACTTCCTGTCTCATGCATTACCACTCCCAGATCCAAGTAACATCCATTTCCCACCTAGATGACTGCAACAAGCTCATTTCAGATCTCTGTTCTCCTGTCTTTGTCCCAGTACACAGCAGTTGAAATGACCCTTATAAAATAAAAATTAGATCATCTCACTCCCTCAGGCAAAATCCATATCAGCTTCTGTTTTCTCTCAGAGTAGAAGCCAAGTTGTCTTCAACAGTTTAAGCCCCCGTGTAATCGGGCCCTACTCACATGACAACACCCCACCAGCCACTATCTCCTTCTCCCTCACTCACCCAACTGTAGCCCTGCAAAACTTCCTGTTGCTCTTCCAGTACCATGCACATTGCCTCAGGGACTTGGCTTTAGCTGTTCTCCTTGCCTAGACCCTTTTCTCCCCCAGAGATCATTGCTATTAAACTCTTGCTATTAAAATCTTTTTTAATGTTATTCCACAACCAAGGACCAAAACAAGGGAACAAAACCTCAGCTGTTTTACTTATATATTTAAGATACTGCTGTGGAGTACAGGGGCATGTGACAGAGATAGAACAAGAAGAGATACACAGTGAACTTATAAAGAAGAGAACCAAGGACATAGCATCTACTATCCTATTGCTTGAGGTCTCCTCTGCACTGTGAAGGCATTGCTCCTCAGAAAAAGAGTAGGTGTAGGCATCAGGATGTTTCCACTAACACCACAGAGACCTAAGGCATTAAGTATGGAAGGACCCTGCTGTCCTCACAGGTTCTGAGTCTACTAAGTGAAGCTGTCAGCTACCACCATGCCAGAGCTGTCAGCTACCACACTGCTGCACTGTCCTGAAAAAAGCCAAGCCTAAATTGTGCCATTTTTACCTAGACTCTTGACACATAGAGCCATCTTGAGATCCCACCCACCTAGAGTCCTGAGAAGTAGTTTTTCAATACCTCTACCAACCCTGTTCTGGGAATAGGCCAGGAGAACCTGGAGAGATATTTGGAGGAACCCTGGCCAGAGCAAATTGGGAAAAGGGGTGTTGCAAAGCAGTATGGTGTCCAACCCACCCTCTCACCACCCCCAAATTCAGCCAGGAGGCCCTACTCAAACTCATTGCCTCATATTCAGCAGGGTAGCCATGCCTTCATACTCATTGGCCCAGGAAAAAACCAAACAAGCAGCACTGAGTGTTTGGCCCCACTGATGCTCCAAGAAAGAATTCATGAAGTCCCACCTGCCTATTCCTGTCCCCAGAACACAGCTGGCTGCTTGTTCTGAGCTACTTGATCCTCAGAAGCCCTATGTACAGAAATCAATAAATAAAACACAGCAATCAAGATAATCAAGTACAACAAACAAATGGTCATCTGATTATCTCATTATTAAAGAAAAGTATTTTATAAAAGTCAATATCTCTTCATGACAAACATTTCAAAAATTTTCCATAGAAGGAACATAGCTTAGTATCAGAAGAGCTGTGTATGACAAAGACTTAGACTGTATCACACCAAAAAAAGGAAACACTGGCATTATTTCTTCTCAGAATAAGAACATGTAAAAGGATGTCCACTTTCACCACCTTCATTTGACATATTATTACAAGTCAGCCAAACCAATGAGACAAGAGAAAAATGAATAAATAAAGGTCATATAGATAAGAAAATAAGAAATTTCAAATACAACTTCTTGCACATGACATGATTTCATATATGGAAAGCCCTGATGAGTCAAAAAAACTGTTAGAAATTGAATAAATAAAATTAATAAGCTTGCAGGATATAGAACTAATATAAAAGAAAGTACTCGCTTTTAATACAACAAAATGAATTACTGAGAGAGAAATCAAGACAATACTATTCACAAGCTACAAAAGCAATAATTAAAAATATTTGGAATAAATTTAACCAAGAAAGTGAATGATTTCTATAATAAAAATTATAAAAGATTGATGAAAGAAATTGAAGACACACACAAAAGGATGGAGAGATCCCATATTCATGGAATAGAAGAAATATTGTTAAAATGTTCCCTACCTACCCAAAGAACTTTACAAGGTCAATTCAATTTCTATTGAACTATAAAACAACAACAAATAGAAACTAGACCCCTAACGCTCACTGTATACACAAGAAAAAAAATCAATTGAAACTAGGTCAAAGATGTAAGCGTAAAACCTGAAACTATGAAACTACTAGAATAAAATGTAGAGGAAACCTATTGGGACACTGGGCAAAGATTTTTTTCCTTAGAACCCAAAAACCACAGGTAGAAAAAGCAAAAATCCACAAATGGTATTACATCAAACTCAAAACCTTCTCCACAGCAAAGGGAATAATCGACTGAGTGAAGAGACATGCTTTAAAATGGTAGAAAATATTTGCAAACTCTTCAACCAATAAGAGATTAGTTTCCAAAATATATAAGGATTTTGAAAGCTCAACAGAGAAAAATCCCATTAAAAATATATGACTAGCCTGAATAGATATTTCTCAAAAATGATATACAAATAGCCAACAAGTATGTGAAAAAATGTTCAACATCACTCAGTATCAGGCGAATGTAAATCAAAACCACAATGTGCTATCATCTCATCCCAGTTAGAATGGCTAATATAAAAAAAAACTAATGCTAATATAAAACTAAAACTAAAGAATGATGAAAATGCAGAGAAAGGGTCACTCTCACACATTGCTGGTAAGAATATAAATAAGCATATCAATTATGGAAAACACTGTATCTCAGTTACTCTTCTCTCATTGCTGGGACAAATGCCTAACACACACAATGAAGGAAGGAAAGATTTATTTAGCTCACAGTTACTGGAGGTTTCGGTTCATACTCAGCTGGCTCCCAGGAAGAGTGGCACATGGCAGAAAGAAACCTTTCATGGTGGCAACAAAGAGCACAGAGCAAAGGAGTGGTGGCAACAATGGCTACGGAGAGCAAGTTCTTCTCCCTTAAACTGCATTCAGGCTATAGGCCCCCTCACACCCATAATCCAAGTGGGATCCTGAGTAAATTAGAAGCTCTAGAAGTCCCTGTCCCATGACTGCATGAGGCTTTGGGGGGACAACTAGATACCAACCATAACACTCAGGTAACTAGAAATAAACTTAACCATATGATTTACTAATATTATTTTTGGGAATATATACAAAAGAAATGAATTTTTTATGACAAAGAGACATCTGCAGTTGTATGTTTCCTGCAGCACTATTCACAATAGACAAGATATGGGATCAGCCTAGGTGTCATTTGGTGGACCATGGGTATGTCAAATTGGATGTGCAGGATGGATGGAATAAAATTTCTCAATGGTAATGCTGCAAAGGATAAGTCTGCCATTTACAGAAACATGAATTTGACACAGGGTAAAAAACTGATGCTGGGGTGGATGACCTCCAAATGATATAGGGAAAAATGAAATTCCCAACCTGAAAAGTACCTAGGATGAGTTTGTGTTTTCTAAAACTGAAGAATGAATTTTAGGAACAAACAGAAATTATGAGCAGAATATATTTATTGGGGGAAAGAAAGTTCCTGTCTGAGAGAGGAACAGAAGGGAGACCTGAGTGGGTTGTCCCTGGAGAAGCTGTCTCTTTCAGGGACTTTTATAGAGGAAAACAACGTGGTGAGGTGGGTCTAAGGTGGTGGAGAACATGGGAACTCACTTAGGTGGACATGAGGTGGGACAAAACTATGGTCAATCAATGAGATTACAAGCACCATTGCTCAGGCAAAATTGATTAAATCCAGTACCAAATGGGGAAGTGAGTCATGTAGCAAGTGGACATAAATACAGGACAGAGTCTCTTCCTGTTGGGGGTTGGTTTAGTGACTTGGGCTCTTTCAAGGTGATTAATACCACTTAGAATATCAATCCCTGATGCCCATCCCTAGGGAAGTATGTACTATTTCCTCTCTTGTCTTGAGGTCTGGCCACACGGGAGTGTCTGTCTCTTCCAAGTTGCCAAGTTACATTGTCTTCCATCTTGTCTCTTTGAGGGCCTGGCCCTGTCTGACTGCCTATAATATTTCTTTCTAATGCAGCTGCCTATAACAAATTGAAATGAATTATATTATGCTAAGTAACATAAGTCAGGCAGAGAAAGACATACCAATAGCGGTTACCTAAATCTGGCAATGGTGTGGGGGAGGGAGGAACGGGCAGAGGAAGGTCAGTTTGCACAGCAGTGCAGTTGTACAGGACGAATGACTTCTAGTGTTGTACAGCACACAAGGAAAATGATGACTAACAGTGGTTAATTGACTATTTCATAATAACTAATGGGATTTTGAATGTTCCCAACACAAAAAAGATAAATGTTTGATGTGGTATATATATACCAATTATTCTGATCTGATCGTTACATGTACATATATAATGCTGAAATGTCACACTATATCCCACAAACATACACCATGACTATGTGTCAATGAAAATTAAAATATATTTTACAAAACCATTTAGGACCAATAAAATAAGTACTTAGGAGAAGAAAAGGAAAAAATGCACAACTAGTAATAAGCAATGCATGAGACAATTTAAAGGAATGCTTTTTAAAACAAATAAAACAAATGTAGTTTCATAACTCACTTAAAATCATACTGTTCCATTCATTAATCTGCATTTGTCAATCTGTTACGCTTCTTTAGACAGTTCTTTCTCAGGTGTCCTCGCTCTGAGGCCCTGGGCCGCAGGTACAAACATGACCCCTATGACCAGGGGCTTCACAATCTGAAGGCAGAGACATTTGAAAAATAGAGCATTGACTGAATTATCAAATGAGTAGGTAACACTTTCTTTCACTAGTTTTAACCTTTTCACATGAAAACCTCAAAAATAGGAAGTCAAATAAATTTAATAGGTTGTGTCTAAATAACCATAAAATGACCAGCTTTAGTCGGGTCAATTTTTTTACATCGTTAGGTCAAAGTAATTTTGCAATAACCTGGTCTTGGTAGACAAAAGTCATGAAGTTCTGTTTTCTAATTCCATTGGTTGCAAATTGGTTCAACAAAAGAAGCACAGAGTATTTGTTGGAGGCAAGCAGTAGAATAACAGAGATAAATGTCTCCATTCTTCGAGAGCTTTCAGTTGAGTAGAGGACTGCTACACAACTGCACAGTTTTCATCATAACATCAAAATCAATAGACCAGGAAGGCAAGATAGCTCAGTGGACTAAGTGCCTGCTTAGGCAAGCAGAGGGACTGGGGTTCGATCCCCAGTACCGCATGCTGTGCCAGCCCTACATCTGGGTGCACTGAGAGCATGATAAGTCTGGACATGGTGGTTCACACCTGCAATCCCAGGACCAGGGAGGTTGAAGACAGAATGATCACTACAAGTACAGTCTTCATAGTGAAACCCTGTACCAAATACATAAATCAAAAAAAAAAAATCAATGAACAAATTGTCTACATGCTTCTTATAAGGACTTTGTGATCTAAACAAAAGAAATGAAAGATTTTTGCATCAAATTAGGAGGGAAAAGTTGTAACATCTTCATCCTCTAAGCTACAAAATGTGAGAACAAAAGAGATCCAAAATACATAAATGTTTTAACAGCAAAGAATAATATCATTTAATTGGAAAAAAATGAAGACTTTGGAAAACATAATTCTGAAACAAGCCTTTGTAAAATTCAACATAAATAATCTGAGTTAAATATATCTCAGAGTGCTCAGATAATTCATGTCTTAGTAGGCTATTTACAGTATTCTTAAAATACCAAACACTAGAAAAGATCTCCAAGTCTATTTTTAAAATGTCAAGACATTTTCATAAGCCACAAAACTTTTTAATGTGTTCAGCTTTGTTTTCTCACTACAAAGTACTAGGCAGAAAGTGCAGAAATGTCTTTAAAACATCTAGAGTATAATGGAATCATGACTAATATACTTCAAATTTTTATGAAGGAAAAAAATCATATTAGAGAAACCTAGGAGACTTTTTGATAGAATGCCAGAATTAATGAATGGAACACAGTAGGTGTTGATTTTGTGTCATTGTAAGTTAAGCCTGTTATTTTGCAGTCAAGGAATGAAAAATAAATATCAAAGCAGCCTGACCTGCTCTCCTGATTTAATAGCTTAATTTCCAGAAATGCCAGTGAAAAATAGCACAAATCTTTGCCTAGGCCAATTCTTCTTTATTATAGTTCATCCATTTTCCCTTTTCTGCAAAGAATGCAGCACCTAAAAGAGCTTAATTAAGTTTCTATTTTATAGCATGAAACACTCTGTCTCATGAGAGAAAGCTCGTTAGTAGCTGGAAAAGAGGATGTCTCTGAGAACCTAGTCCATAACAAAGCACCTTGAGTTCACCATAGTGTTCTGGGAATCCTTTCACCCGGTGTCCAATGCAGCAAGGGGCACTACATTTTTCATATACACTGCAATAAAGGACATTGCATACTCAGTCAGGTCAGTGAAGGAAAATAACCTACACCCGTGTCAATGCGAGAAAAGAGTTCATCTTAACTCCAGAATGCTCATTTTCACCTTAATGACATTTTTCTTTCTTCACAACAGTTTGTAATGGCTTTGTTATTTCTTTCATTAAAATGGAGAAAATGTGTCAGAAGGATTCTCCTGGCCCCCTTGAACAGGTTGAGAACATCACATTTGAAGAAGTTCCCTTAGGTAAAGTGGTGCTTCAGCAGAGAGTAGTTTACTCCAGCCCAGGATTGATGTGTCGGAGACTCAGGAAGAAAGATGCTACAACAACTTGCTTGCTGGTGTTGCTTGAGGTTGGTTTGATGCAACAAATGACCCATAAATGCTAAGGAAATATAAATGTTTAAAGAAGCGCTATATCACATACACGATTCAAATACAAATAAAAGCAGGTGGCATTGTGACAGCATTGAGACAGCAAAAACAAATGTATGAATGTTTCTGTTGGAATAGCCAATGGTGTATAAAAGCAAAAGCAAAATGCTTAAGCAAATTGGAAATTTATGACGCTATCACCTCAAGGAGAGTCAGATGGACAGAGCGTATGTTTTGCGTGAATGCAGGACAGTAAGATCAGAGATGCAGGTTTATCTCGCTCCTCAACTTAGTACAGAGCTTCGATTTTCAAGGTCACCTCATAGTCCAAAATGGCTGGCAGAGCTCTAGCCATTACAAACACATTCCACACAGCAGGAAGAGAAATGGAACAAAAGGCAAAAAGGCCCTTCTCCCACCCAAGTTAATCACCTTTAAGCATCTTCCTAGAAGCCTCACAGAACTCACTTCCCCTGCAACCTCCTTGGCAAGAGCTTAGTCACATGGCTGCAAGAAGGCTGGGGAAAGGTCTTCTACAGGTCCCATTGCCTTCCAGTCATTAAGTCAAGATTCAATCAGAAGGAGAAAGATGGGGTCTTTGTCCATTTGAGCTGCTACACCTTAACTAGAAAGCTTATAAAACAAGACATTTATTTCTCATAGTCTGGAGTCTGGGACCCAAAGATCAAGGCACTAACAGAGTTGGTACTGGTGCCCTCTCACTGTGTCCTTACAGGGAAAAGGTGACTAGAGGTACCCCAGGAGCTCTTTTTTAAGAAATTTGATCCTATCTCTGAGAGATCTGTTCCATCACCTCCAGTCTCCACCTCCGCAGACTGTCGACTTGAAGTTAAGGTTTCAACATAGGACTTAGAGGGGGCATGCATATTCAGGCCAGAGTAGGCAAGAATAGATGTTTGGCTAAGCAAGTACAGCAGGTTCCATGGCATCTAGATATTTCCCCTGGTAGCCCTTAACATGTGACTATGTAGTGACATAATTGCATTGGTAGTCCTGGAGTGGGACTAGGAGTACAGGAGGAAGAATTACTAGGGTAAAGGAAAGACTTTAGAGGGTCACTGGCTGTGTCTAGCATCTTGGTTGCCGTGGTGGCTTCACAGCTGCACACATGCCTAACTATGACATCAACATGTACAAAGCACTCTGTGTCATTGCACCTCAGTGAAATTTAAAAATGTAAGATGAAAGGCTAAAAATGTAGTGAAAACAACAAATTAACATGCACACTTTCCAGAAAACCATACCCCATGCCTATTAAGAAAATAGCTAGTACCTCTTAGTTGTGAGACTGCTTTTTAAAATACCTCTCCTGAGAGATTAAGAGGCTCCTCTTATAAAAGCTCTGAAGAGAGCAGAGATTCTGATAGTATCAGGTAATCTACTGCAACTGGCTCATAAGTAGAAGCTACCAAGTATAGTAGTGAGCAGTGGGCGGTGAAAGGTGTCTTTCTTTCATTTACATATCTTTTCAAAAGCCAAACTCTTTGCTTGAAAGAAAAGCATTATATTTGTGATCTTTGATTCTCCTTTTGATAGCAGAAGGTTAGAAAAAACAATTATTTCCCTCACAGAGTAAGTAGAAGTGAGGAGACAAGAATTCAAAGATCTGATGCCTCCCACAGAGGGAAATGGGTGTATATATTCCAGTTATTCTGCAGTTTTGGTACAATCATACACTTCTATGTTCAACTTTGTCAGAATAAGGTTGGGACTGTACCAAACATAGATTTCAGATTCCAATTGAATTCTCTAATGACAGGACATTGGAAAATAGGACTAACCAAGAGGCTGGTGCATCTTACTTGCTTCTAGTGGGCAGAGCAGCTCCAGCCTCCAGCTTTTGAGCTCCACGCCAGTCATCCCAGCCATCCCATTATCCTTTGCCCACTGGACTATGTATCTCCTCAGTAATCCCATCACTGGCTGGAGGTACATGGAGGCCTATAGGCAGCTCAGATCACTCCCTCCATGAAAATAGAGAGCTCTCATTACCCTGAGAGTTCTGAGCCACATGTGTGATCTCTCTCTCTCTCTCTCTCTCTCTCTCTCTCTCTCTCTCTCTCTCTCTCTCTCTCTCTCTCTCCCCCCCCAACCAAGCCCAGGCTCAGATAATACTACAGATGCTCTTAGCTCCTCAGTCTCAGGAACAGTGACTTCTGCCTAAAGTCTCCCCCCACCCCCTCAACTTTGGAGTCTTTCAGCCTCTTCTGCAACCTCAAATTTCCAATATCTATATAAACAACAGCCTGTATTTTTAAAATAATGTTATTGAGAAACAAATAGCAATGAGACAGTTTCAAAACAGATTAGTAGGACAGTTTCAATAATTAATACATTGCATATTATTGTCTTAGTGGTTATTCATTGTACAAGATGCAGACATGATATCCTGTCCACCAACACTATTAGAACAAATTTTTCTATTCACTGAATTAAGAGAAAGTAGATGTATATCTATCTTATCTATTTTGAATATACAGATACAAAATGGTCATTCATTTGTATCCCCTTTTTTGTTTAGTTTTGTCATAGAAAGGTTATTACATTGTCATTTAAATATTGTAGGTGCATGAATTCAGAAAAAAATTCCAATATAGTCCAGTAGTCCATAATAGTAGTGGGTTATCCATAGGACTGGCAATATCAGAAGTTGTTGATTTGAGTCTTTTACAGCTCAGCATATTAATATAGCTTTACTTTTTATATTTTGTTTTTATACTTTTCTGCTGAATGGCTAAGACCAAGAAAGAGCAAGACCTATATAACAAGAATTGTAGCTTTTGTATCTGACAAGGTCAGTCAAATCCCCTCAGGATTTATCCTGAGACCCTATACCTCAGACTGTAGAACCTTTTTCAGTGTCAGTCATGTGGATGAGTCATGGCCATTGCTTGACCAATTTGCTCTCTATGAAAGCCTGAGAGAAGATTTTTTTTCTCCATGTGACTCTCCTTAGGCACACTCTACATCATTGGTCGCTTTCCTCTGTGGCCCCATAATCTCCTTGATCAGAAAATTTGGGACACCACTGAGTTACATGAGGTTATAGTACAGGTAAGCCTGTATTTAATACTCTGTGTTTGGAATACCTAATATGGCTCTTTACCTGACTGGGCCTGACAGAAAAAGGGGATATATTTCTCAAAAATTTGTGTCTCTTCTATATCCTAACAATTGGATGTAAAGAATCTCGTTCTATCAATATGAGAGTACACTAATAATTCATCTATCTTGTCAGCCCAGCCTTGGGGAACAAAAGTAATAGTCATGCCTACAGGCCAGGTGGGCAACAGCTACCTAAGAAGCATGTCAATGAGAGCCAGAAGAAAGGACTCTCATACAGAAGTGGCTCTGGTTCCCTGACTAACCAGGACAAATCCTCCAACCTCTTTGAACTTGAGTTCCTTCCCTTGCAAAAGAACAGGGATCAACTAGGCGATCTTAATATCCCCTCTGAAAAGACAGAGAGGAATCAGCCAGCATAGGGCAATGACCTGGGTAACTAATGTAGTAAAGATAAGTGCGTGCTTATTCACAACATGACATATTGGAGAAGGCTGCTCTTTGTAGGACAATTATTACTTTTTGCTCTGTGCCCATAGCTCTTATAAACCTTGGCTCACCCCAAAAACAAAGACAAAGGTCCTGATTCAGAGAAACAGTTATTTTTAGAAAATCAGCTTATCCCTATAAACATGGACAAAGCAAAGACATTAGGCTGAGACAATTACCTTGAGCTTCCCTGACCTACAGCTCACTTGTTGTGTGGCAACTCCCCTAAACACCCTCTCTTTGCAATATTATCAGTAAAATTTCTGTTTTATTTCACTTTTGTTTTCTCAGTTCCTCATTCCATGTCAGAGAGACTTTTGGTTCTGAGTCAGCCTCACTCCACCTCTTGCATTTTGCCAAGCTGAAGAGATAACTGAGGAAGCAAAGGGTCTCCTCATGAAAGGACCCGAGCGCTCTACCCCTCTGCTTGATGCAATACTACAAGAGGTGTTTGATATGACTTACAAATTTTTTATGACTTATAAATCTCTTTCCATCCCAGCTTTGTCATATGCAAAAGCATAAAACTAAATGGAAACTCCACTGTTCTGAGATTATAGTAAAGATATCTTTTTTTTCTTTTTCATTTTCTTTCTTTCTTTTTTTTTTTTTTGTGGTACCAGGGATTGAACTCAGGACCCTGCACTTGCCAGGCAAGAAGTTATTCCACTGAGCTGTCTCCCTAGACTCTAAAGATACCATTTAATATTTCTCGGGTTTCTGTGTTTGGCACTTCACCTTTTCCACACTGTGAACTCTCTGAACTTTAGCTTCAGATAACCACATAAACCTTATCTCACCCCAATCACTGGATTTCTGAAACCAAGAAAGATGTTACCATTTTTAAAAAAGACTCATCCATCCATCAAGGTAACAGGCAAAAGCAGAACCAGGGAGGGCAAAAGGTTTAGAGAAGGCTGTCCCATTCCCTCAGGTCATTTAACAGCCATCTTCTTCATCTCCTTAAACCCCACTCTCTTGTCCTTAATCTGGTTCCACTAATGCACACGTCCTCCTATAATGTTCTTTCTACCATCCTCCCTGCCTGGCTAATTCTTCTTCATTTTTTGTGGCATGAGATGAAGGTCATCTCCTATACAAAGCGTACTCTGATGTTGCAAGGAGCCATTAGGTCGCTTCTTTCAGTGTATTCCCACAAAACTTCATCGCCACCTCTCCACTTGCCTGATCCCGCTGTTCTCCAGGAACCATTTCTGGGTCTGCTATTGTGATGGCTTGTATCTAGCTATCATCTTAAAGCTTCCTGTGGCCTTAGGTAGGCTTTCAAAGGTGGCTAAATGAGGATGTGTGAGTGTTGATTAAGGGTGATGCTGAGATTAAGGGTGTGGGAAAAGGAAGCTCCTCCCTGGGTCTGCTCGGCATACCTGGAAAGAAGTCAGGCTTGCTACTGCTGTTTGGTGCTTGCTGCTTTCTGCCTGACTTTCCATGAACCTTTTTTCCATGGAGATGTCCTTCGGCTATGCAGCCCAGCCTCAAAGCCAGCCACCTATGAACTGAGATCTCTACAAACTGTGGATCAAAATAAATTTTTACTCCTTTAACTTGTGCGTGTTAAATATTTTCTCAGAAACAAGAAAAGTAACTAAGACAGCTACCCTGCAGTGGAAGACAAGTAGTGGCTGATTCCTCTCCATGACCCTTGAGAAATTCAGTTGAAGAAGATGGCCTAGCACTTAAATTTGAAGACTTAGAGTAAGAAGAAATTAGTTATAACTGGCATCTAGCATTTCAAATCTGGAAGTCAGGCTGGTGAGATAGCTCAGTGGACTAAGCACCTGCTTTGGCAAGCACAGGGACCAGGGTTAGATCTCCTGCCCCACATGCCACACCAAGCCTGCCCCTGGGGCACACTTAGTGGGGCGAGGTGGTGCACACCTGTAATCCCAGTGCCAGCAAGGCTGAAAACAGGAGGATCACTGTGAGTATGGGCTGTGCAGTGAGACCCTGTGCCAAATACATAAATGGAAAAAATAAATAAATAAGTACATAAATAAATATATAAATAAATAAATCTAGAAGTCATTACTTGAGCTTGGAGCAATAAAGAGCTCTTATAAAATCATTTTAAGACCCCAAGTTGAAAGAGATTCTGATATCACTGGATGATGTGGAAGGAATTCCTAGCTTTTCTTTCTATATTGGAATTTAATTTTGCCCTTAAATAAATCTCACTCTCAATGGGAGTTTTGACAGAACCAGGTCCATTAATGAGAAAGAAAACCCCAGAAACCTAATTATCATCTCAAAAGACGTCCAGGGACAGCTATGTGAAGAAAATGTGTGAAATCTGACTGCTATCTCATTCTGGGTATGTGCCGTATCTAGATATTTGTAACTAGTGAAATTATTTTCTCTAAATGACATTTCAAAGGATGGCATTTAAAGTGACCACACAATAGCTTAAAGATGAGAAAGTGACAAATTTTACACAGATATCATCAAAAAGAGAGCCAGAATGCTGACATAGGAAATTGCTCTTTAAAGCAAGACTGTTGTGCATTTTCCAACACCCAGCCTTTACATTCAAAGGTTGAGGGGAACTACATTCAGAGGAAACAATGGAAAGACACTGAACAGGGTCTTGGAAGTGGCACTGCATATTATTTGTCACTCAAAGTAAAGGCTTTAACTGGCAAAAGCGAGCTCTGCACCAGGTGCAGGTGATTTTGCTATGTATGTGTTGGGTGCTGTCCTACGTTTTATTGCACCCCTCTGTCCTTCCCATAGGGTGTGAATTCAGAATCCTTCTATACACACATACTATTTATTAACACATTACTTATCTTATTACAAGACTGCCTCAGAAAAACTCCCAGAATCAGAAGAAGTTACATCATAAAGATATGTATATAGATATATATAGATATATATAGATATATATATGTACATGATAGTCCAACTTGGTAAAAGACAATTTAGTTATACAAAACAAAAGCTTTAAAAATGTAACTGTCCTTGACCCATAAATTTGTCCCTAGAGATTTATCTTGGGAAGAAAGTTTATTATATATTTATGTATATATAAGAATGATCATTGCAGTCACAATTTAGAGCCTATAAATATCTGACTATGATAAATGCCTTTATAAAAAATTATGGTGAACAGCATGGGAGATAGTTCAGTGGCATAAGCACTTGCCAGGCAGGTATGAGGTCCTGAGTTTGACCTGCAAAACCAAAAAAAAAAAAAAAAAACAGATATGGTTCAGTCACACAGCAAAATACTATAGCATCTATAATTA
Source organism: Octodon degus (assembly GCF_000260255.1). Lineage (NCBI taxonomy): Eukaryota > Metazoa > Chordata > Mammalia > Rodentia > Octodontidae > Octodon > Octodon degus. The sequence continues at coordinate 3,334,603 of NW_004524686.1, read as the reverse complement.
CATTATAGAAATATATTTACTGTCACAAAGAGGGATTCATAGAAAAAACAGAAATGGGGTTTACAAACAATTAACTGTGATGGTTAATTAAAGGTCAAATTGAATGGGGATGCCCAGATGTATTAAGTTAATGTGATTCTAGAAAACTGTATAAAAGAATAGGAGTGGAGGATTTTATGCTGATTTCTCAGAGAAGCTTCAGCTCTTCTCCTTGACTGAGCACCACCTTCACCAATGATGGACATTGTTCTTGTCTTTGTCTTAATCCTTAGTGTCACCTCTGGCCTTTGGCACAGTCCATTTGGCTAGGAGCTCTGGAACTCACCTTCACCATTGGTATCATCTTCCTCTTCTCGGTGTGGATTCCTCAGCTTCAAGCATCAGCTTTGTCAGCATGCCAGCACAGACCCTCTAACCTGTAGTGATTGTCCTTGGATTTTCTGGAATGGAACCTTCAGTCTTCTGTTGTAGATTCCTTGGTCTTCTGGGGAGGAATTGCAAAGGACATTGCTGTGGGAGATACGCTTTTGGCTGAATTCTCAGAAATCTAGTGTACTCTTCTACATTTGACTATAGTGAGCATTAACTAATACAGTAATGTTATCTTATTTTATGAGAAAAGCATTATAATAACCTTTATTTGACCTAATTGGGTCAGAGGGTGGACAATTAAAGAAAAACATTAAAATAGTAAAACATAAAAAATATAATTATAGCATAAACACTTTGTTTTTACCTAAAACATGACTCAGTCATTTTAAAAAGGGCAAGGTTAATTTTTCCTTTGGTGTGGTTCCCTGATTTATATTTCATCTGTCTTTATCAACCTCAGCATCAAAAATTTCTAGTTTTCATTTCTTTAATTGATGTAAAAACAAAGATTCTGCTGAAGCTATCTAAACTTACAATCCTTCCACATTTTAAAATTTTCTCCACCTCTGACAATTGTCTACATCTAATATAAGAGCAAATATTTAGCAAGATGACTTTGAATTATTTTCCATAGCATTAAAGGTAATTTTCACATAAATGATTGTTTTTACAAAATTGTATTTCCTCAGCAAAACGGAGATAACACAATTACTATAAACAGCTTTGGGGTGAAATACAATTGACTACTGACCAGTAGATAAAAATTGTTGGGAAGGGAAATGTATACTTAAGAGCAGCATGATTACATCACACAAAATATCTCACTAAAGCAATGGAAGGCTCTGTTTTCTCCACCATGAAAGCAAAGTAGAGGCCAGGGAGGTGGACATGCATCTCTCTCCATGATTTGCCTCACTTTTATCAGTAGCCTTCAGACCTCAGGCCATGTTATCTTTCCAGGAAGCCATCCAGGACTATCCAACTATTCCTCTAACAAAGAAAAGTCCAGGGTGAGATGGATTCACAGGTTGATGCTACAAAACAATTGAGAGAAGATTTAATCTCAATACTTCTCCAACTTTTCAATAAAATTGAAAAGGAAGAAGTACTCCCTACTTCATTTCTGGAAGCAAGTATTACACTGATACCAAAAGTGGAAAAAGACCCAACAAAAAAGAAAACAGCCCAATCTCCCTCATGAACATTGATGCCAAAAATTTCAATAAAATACTAGTAAATAAAATGCAGCAAATCATCAGGAAGATTATACACCATGAACAGGTAAGATTCACCCCAGAAATTCAGGGATGGTTCAACATTCAGGAATCTATAAATGTAATAAATCATGCTAACAGAGGCAAAAACAAAAGCCACATAATTATCTTAATAGACACAGAAAAATCTCGGGTTTTGTTTGTTTGTAAAATATTAAAGCCTTTTTATTTTTAAGTCATTAACTTTATTGAAAATCGATAATAATTATATAGCAAATTAAAAATTGTAGACAAGTATTGAAATGTGAAAGATATAAGATGTAAACAGTGAATTTTAGAAAAATATTTCTGAAATGAATACATAGCATGAAATTAATAATAGATTTCACATTGTAAAAAAATATTGACAAACTTAAATGAGCATAACAATGAAAATTGTCTAAAATAAAAGTGTAAAAAAGTTTACAAATCAGTCATATAATAGTTCACTCTGTGAAAAATCAAGAGACTTATATTCAGGGGGCCAGGGAGATGGCTCAGTAGAATAAGCACTTCCCTGACAAGCGCAGGGGCCTGAGTTCAATTCCCGGTTCCGCAAAAAAAAGAAAAGAAAAAAAGAAACATATTCTTATAATTAGAATTCTCAAAGTAGAAGGGGGTAGGCAATAAATATTTAAAGATTTAAAATTTCTGAATTTAGTTAAAATTATAACACCTTATTTCCAAGAAAATGAACTTTTTGCACAAGAAATATGAATAAAATCATACCAAGATACACAAAAATGAAATTGTCCAAAACTAATTATAAAGAAAAAATAATTAAATCATATACATAGAAAAAATTAGTTATGGGAAGAACAAAATTAAATAGCATCTTATTCCACATTAGAAAAGAAAAAAGCAAGTGGGTAAGAAACTAGACTTATTTATTCAAAGGACTGAAAGAAAAAAAGATCTGTCCTTATTGAATCCTATATTTAGCAAACATACCTTTTAAAATTAAAAGTAAAATATTTTCTAGTCATACAAACTCAAAATATTCTCATACCTCCAGACATAGCATATAGTAAATAACAAAGACCATAATCCAGAAGGCAAGAAAAGTTGCTATATGGTCCTGAATAAAGAACAAAGAGCTCTCAAAATGGTAGTTATGCAGGACTACATAAAATGTAATTATATTAGACAAACCCATTTAAAAGATCATTGAAGATTTCCACAAAACAGTATCAGTCTTATGTCAGCTTATATACATATTTTTCATGTGTGTGTATGTGTGTGTGTGTATGTGTGTGTGTGTAAAAGACAAGAACTAACATAAAGTCAATGGAAAATGGAAATATACTGTCTAATACTAGAGGAAAATATCATACCATGTTTTATAAGTAGATTGTAAGTCAAAGAAACAGTATAAGTCATAAAACAAAAAATTAAAATTAATATTCAGAAAATTAATTAAATATTAATTCAAA
>NW_004524686.1:3321049-3330342 GCF_000260255.1 Octodon degus | reverse complement strand
TCTAAATTAGGTACAAGACAACAATATCTGCTATCACCACTCTTATTAAATATAGTTCTAAAAACATTATCAAGAGCCATTAGACAAGAGAGAAAAATAAAAGGAATAAGAATTGGAAATGAAGAAGTTCAACTATCATTCATTACTCGCAGATGGCATGATACTATACATGGAAGACCCAAAAAACTCCACCAAGAGAATCTTAGGATTAATAAACAAATTCAGTAGCATAAGATACAATGCCAATACCCAAAAATCAATAGCATTCCTCTACACAAACAACAAACTCACTGAGAAAGAAATTAGAAAAAATAAAACCCTTCACAACAGCATCAAAAAAAAAAAAACTTAGGAATTAATCTAATAAAGGAAGTAAAAGATCTTTACAATGAAAATTGTAATACTCTGAAAAAAAGAGATTGAGGAGGATTTTAGAAAATGGAAAGATATCCCTTGCTCCTGGATTAGAAGAAGCAACATTGTGAAAATGGCCATATTCCCTAAATTGCTATACAGATTTAATGCAATGCCTATCAAAATACCGTCAGTATATCTCACAGATCTAGAGAAAACATTCCTAAACTTCATTTAGTATCAGAAAAAAATATATAGAATAGCAAAGACAATCCTAGTCAACAAAGGAAAGACTAGGGGCATTATCATCCCTGACTTGAAATTATTCCACAAAGCTAATATGAAAAAATCAGCATGGTATTGGGGGAAAAAACAGACCAGAGGATCAATGAAACTGATTAGAAGACACAAACACAAATACAAACACACTAAGTCATCTTATCTTTAACCAAGAGGTCAAACAGGTTCACTGGAAGAAAGATAGCCTCTTTAATAAATGGTGCTAGAAAAAGCGGCTTTCCACATGCTGAAAAATAAAACTAGATCCTGATCTATCACCACACAGTAAACTATACACCATACAGTCAAAATGGATTAAAGATCTAAACTTTAAAACAGAAACACTAAATCTACTGGAAGAGAAAGAAGGTGGAAATCTTGAAGACATAAGGATAGGCAGATAATCAAGAACAAAAATCAAACTGCATAAGAAATACTTCAAAGAATCAACAACTGGGATCTCACTGAGAAGCTTCTGACTGTCCAAAGAAATTACCAACAGAGTAAAAAGAAACCAAAACTTGGGGGGAAAATCTTAACCAACAATTACTCAGATAAATAACTTCTATGAAGAATATATAATCTTAAAAAAAAATCAGGCCCCCAAAATTCAAAAGCCAATCCAAAAATGGGCATCTGAGACGAAAACACACTTCCCAGGGGAAGAAATACAAATGGAAAATAAATACATGAAAAAAAAGTTCCACAGCACTGGTGTAGTGGTTGATACATAGTGTCAACTTGGCTGGATCACCTCAGTGGTTCCATACTTTGTGCTGTGGGGGCCGTGCCACATGCCCTAGAGTGACTCAGCATAAAAAAGGTATATAAAGGAGTTGAGGAAGGGTTCAGGGCTCCACTTTCTTGGTGGCACTTCAGTTTTCTCAGTCAGCTTGGACTTCATCTTCTGGCTTCCAGCCCAGTCTCTTTGGCCTTCAGCTTGGATCTTTCAGCTTTCCATCACAGACTCTTCAGCTTCCATCTTAGATTCTTCAACCTTCTGTTGCAGACCCAATGGTTGACTGATAGAGACTTGCACAGAATCCCTGCAGTAAGTTCAGACCTTGGACTGAATCCTTCAGTCTCGGGTGTGCAGACGCCCTCTGTACGCTCCTTCATTTGACTCTGCAGCTGATCATCACTAGCCAATTTTGTAAATTCTTGAACATGTATATATTATGTGTTATATTTGTTCTTTGTATTATATAAGTTCCTTTAGTAAAATCCTAATACAACCAGTCATTCAAGAAATGCAAATTAAAACAACATTGAGATGCCATCTCACTCCAGAAAGAATGGCTATCATAAAGTAATCAACTAATAACACATGCTGGAGAGGCTGTAGGGAAAAAGAAACAATGATCCATTGTTGGTGGGAATGTAGACTAGAACAACAATGGAAATCGGTGTAGAAACTCCTCAGAAAACTAGGATTAGAAGTCCCACTCAACCTGGCTAGGTGTTTTTCTAAAAGAACTGAAAACATCATACCACAGTGATACATGTGCACCCATGTTTATAGCAGCACAATTTGTCATAGCTAAATCTTGAAAACAACCCAAATGCCCATCACCTGAGGAATGGATAAAAAAGTTGTAGTATTTTTTAAAAAAAAAAGTTGTGGTATTTTTATACAATGCAGTATTACTCAGCTATAAAGAAAGATAAACTTGAGGCTTTTATAGGTAAATGGATACATCTAGAGGCTATACTTATAAATGAGTCAGACCCAGATGTGTAAAAATTGTATTGTTTCCCTAATGTAAGAACCTGAAAGAATAAATAAAATCTGAAAGGTACAATAAATATAGTAACATGGAAAGAAACTGAATATAAGGAATAAATAATGAAGATAGGAGAAAAGAGAAAAGAAAAGAAAAATAAAAGGAAGCAGGGGAAATCCATGTAAATATATACACAGGATAGCAGAGATGATTGTACTGCTTACTTCTGTTCATTTTTTGAAGGTAGCAGTTGGTGTTTAATAATTTTTCCTTGACCAACTCTGTATTATAAAATCTGTATGAGCAACTTCATTGAGGACAGCAATATGCAATATAACAACCACGGTTGAATACCTTTCCTCTGGTTCTTTTATATGTGTGTTGTCTCTAATACCTCATCTATTATTTTTATATTCTGCTTAAAATAAATTTAAGTGGGACCGGGGAGATGGCTCAATGGAATAAGTACTTCCCTGGCAAGTGCAAGGGCCTGAGTTCAATTCCCGGTTCCACAAAAAAAAAAAAAAAAAAAGTAAAAAAGATAAGAAAAACATAAGGTTTAGTAAAAGAAAGAGCTAATTTTTAATTGATTAATCAATCTTGAATGCCTCTATCTCATAATCTGAACAACAAAGTTGATAACAATATGTAATATAACAACCATTGTTAATTATTTGTTCTTGCTTTCAAATTCTGTACCATTTTATTGTTCTATGTTGCTTTGTTTTGGTCTTTGTGTTTGTTACTTGTTTTTGTTTATTTTTTCCTCTTTAAAATAAAACATCATTATTGGTGACACTCTTATCTTTTGATCATTTGTTTATGCTCTATATTCACCACTTGAATGTAAATTGGTCTATCTGACACTCTACTAGCACAAAGTATTGTGTTAATGTAGCTGTTAATTCATAAACAGCATTTTATACAGTCATGAATAGTTATAATTTAAGTGGTTTCAGTAAAAATTTATTAAACCTCATGAGAGCCCTACCCCTGTCATCTACAATATTTCAACAACACTGCACACTTATACCTAAACACAACCTTAATTTCTTTCCTCTAAACAAAATATTTGTATTATTTTTTATTAATATCATCTTCATTGTCAACAAATGTCAAATGTAAACATGAATATCATTTATCACCAAGCAATTCAGAAACAATTATAATGTCCTAAGTAAGTTAAATTAGAGTATATGGATCTGTCTCTAGCTGAGCATGATGGCACATATCTATACTTCCAACACTCTGGGAGGCTGAAACAGGAGACCCAACTTCAATTCCAGTCTGGGCATTTAGAAAGAGATTTTCTCAAATTTTAAATAATACAATAAATATATAAGAGAACTTAGCTCAGTGTGAATATTCTATGATTCAATCCCAAGTACTGAAAAGAAACAAAATTTCTCTTGAGGATTATTATGGATGATATTCCTATAAAACTCCTTGAACCACCCATTGAGAGTTGTTTTAGAGTCCTACTAAATAAACATCTTAAATTAGATCCCTCAAATAAAAAACAGAAATATTCATTTTTTTTAAATCATATCAAAATAAAGAGCCAGTAATTAAACTTTTAGAATAACCAGGATTTGGGGGAAGAGGTATCTAAAGATTTGTGCATGAACTGGGATATTAGGGATCTTGGAAACACTGCTCACAATCTTGATTGCCTCTCACAAAATGACACAATCTTGGTTACTTTTCTCATTTCTTAATTGCAAAGCATCTGACACCTACAAGTTAAATAAGAAAAAGTTTATTTCAACTCTCAATTAGTAGAGGTTTCAGTTCATAGTTGGCTGACTCCAAGGCAGGACAGCATGGGAGAGGGACCACAGAGGAACAGTTCATGATGGGGCAGGTAGGAGGCTGCCTCTTGTCCCTTTCATCTCATGCAGGCTACAAGCCTTTAGGATAGTACCACCCACATCCAGGGTGAGGGTTCCAGTACCCATCCAGAACTATGCTAACCCAATCAGTGGGCTAGTTTAGTTCCACATGCCATTTATCCATATTCACTCCCTACCTTCAACCACCTGCAAAAAGACCAACCTATGAGTGCAAGAGGCTTTGGGAAGGATTCTGGATAGCATGCTATGATAAGCAACAATGACACAACCACTTCACTAGACTTTTCTTTTTTAATGTATTTGGTACGGGGTCTCACTACACAACTTGGATTCATTGTGATCCTCCTGCTTTCAGCCTTCCCACCGCTGGGATTACAGGTATGGAAAACTATGCCCAGACTCTGGCCAGCTCGGCCCGCCCTGGGGGTGGGGCTGGCATGGTATGTGGTGCCAGGGACCGAATGAAGGTCCCTGCATTTGCTTAAGCTTGCCTAAGTATGACCTTTAGTCCACTGAGCTATCTCACCAGCCCCCACTAGACTTTTCTAGTGATATAGACAGCCACTTACTTAGGGAAAAACCTAGCCCACACATGGCCAGCTGGTGTGGTGAGTCCTTCAAAGTTTGTATCATGTGATCAGTGTTCAAATGGCAAAGCTTTCTCTGTTCAGTGGAGGGGTCAGTAATAAGACAGCATGGCTTTCCAATAAAGAGCTAGAAAGTTAAGAATTATGACTAGTTTTTGAAAGAAGTTGAAAAGATTGAAAACTTGATAAAGAAGGACAATTTGGGAAAGCAGCATGATCAAGTCCAATTTATTTTATTTGTTTATTATTTATTTACCTGGCACAGGGTCTTGCTATGCCAGCACAGCACGTGGTAGAGGGAATCAAACCCAGATCCTTGCACTTTCCAGGCAGGCACTTAGACTGCAAAGCTATCTCCCAAGCCCCAAGTCCAACTTATTGATAGCTCCTCAAACCGTCTTCTCTGGTGATGGAATTAAAAGATGAGTCAATTTAACTTCTACCATAAAAGGCAAAACATGCATAACCATCAGTTACCTACATTTATAAAGCTATATAAAAATAGCTCAGAAACAACGAAAAGACTTAGAATCTAAACATAGTACAATAATACCTCAGTTTACAAACTTCATTTATTTTATGATTTGGTTGCATTTGTGTTTGTGTGGGGAAGATCACTTTAGTCATGTTTCTCACCTCATGAGGAGTTTGAGAATGGAAGAAAAATGTTGTTGAATGCTTTTGTTTGGGAACCTAATTGCAATTAGAAATATTTGTGACTCTAAAAGAGTCCAGTAGTCCATAATAGTATTGGATCTTCTGCTTCACGGGCAATGTCAGAAATTGTTGACCTGAGCCCCCTATAGCTCAACATAATAGCATGGCATTATTTCTTATTCTTCATTTTTATACTTTTCTGCTGGAGGGTTAAGACCAACATAAAGCAGGACCTATGCAACAAGAGTTGTAGCTTTTGGGTCTGATAAGGTCAGTGAAATCCCCTCAGGATTTATTCTGAGATCCTGTACCTCATATTGTAGATCCTTTGTCAGTGTCAGCCATGTGGATGAGTCACAGCCATTGCTTGGCCAATTTGTTCTCTGTGAAAGCCTGAGAGAATGTTTTCTCTCCATATGACTCTCCTTAGGCACACTCTACATCATCAATCACTTTGCTCTTTGGACCCATAATCTCCTTGATCAGAAAATTTGGGACACTACCGAGCTACATGACGTTACAGTACAAGTTCTCATATATCCTGAGTCTTAATTGACCTTGGAAGGCTAGGGCCAAAATGTTGGCTTTCCTTGCAGCCCTCCTTTTTCTCTAATTTTGGTCTGCAAACTTAGGTTGTTAACCATCCAGAAGACAAGCTTATTGTTATTACCATGCAACATAGGCTGTTAAACTTAACCTCACTATCTGTCTGAATATCATACATGGCATAACGTGGAACAGGTATTTTTCATCAAGTATTGATATGTTGAATTTTAAGTCCATACAGAATATGATGAAAAACATTTAAAAATTTGAATATATTTTTAAAATAGGCATAAAAAATTATATAATTCTCATGTTTACACATAAGTCAAAAAATCTAACCATATACAACCTTGAAGCAGGACAATCCCAAAATATTCCTTTTCCTGTCTCTTGCTTTCATTCACCACACCCTTCTTTTTGAACAATCATCTACCCAAGAGACAGCACAGCAGCAACTGGCACCTATAATATTTAAATTATGGGACTTAACAAAAAAATGGGATACAGATGAATGTCCATTTTGTATCTGTGTATTCAAAGTGGTTAAGATAGATATATAGTTACATTCTCTTAATGAATAGAGGGATTTGTTCTAATGGTGTTTGTAAACAGGATATCAAGTCCGCATCTTGTACAGTAATTAACTGCTAGGAAGAAGGTATGCAATGTGCTAATTATTGAAACTGTCCTACCAATTTGGTTTGAAACTGTCTCATTGCTATTTGTTTCTCAATAAAATTATGGGGAAAATTTTTTTTTAAATTTAAAAAAAGAAATATTTGTGACTCAAGATATTATGGTATTTGTGTGTTCATTCTTTCTAATCAAAAATTCATGGGGCCCAGGAGATGGCTCAGTGGAATAAGCGCTTCCCTGGCAGCACAAGGGCCTGAGTTCAATCCCCGGTTCTGAAAAAAAAAAAGTTCATGATCATGCTGGGGATATAGTTCAGCAGCACAGTACCTCCATAGTAAGCATGAGGTCATTAATTTGATTCCTGATATTAAAAAAATTCATGACCAGAAATTAAGAATGGTCTAATTATTTAAATAGGTGCAAAGAGAGTGATAATTTGCCACATAGGCTCTTAGGCTTGCTGAAAATTTTCAGAGTCTCCTATGAGACTTTTAAAATCTCTTTGAGGTTAGGAAGTTAACCTGAGCACACACCATAAAACTTCACCTTTCAAACATAGATGTGTGGTTGAATTTGTTTCCTTTTTTTTAGACTGATCTTTTAAAAATTATAATCATTAGAGCATATGAATTTGATTTTTTTCTTTCCAATGTCCTCAAAATATATCAAGTTTCCTGGACTTTCCATAAATTAACCTTTTCTATTAACTGAGAGGCTGTGAACCACATAGCCCAAGTATTAGGCCAATTTTCCCAAGGGTTTTGTAAGCATTAGTTCCACAAAATCATCCTTAGTCCTTCTAAAATGCCTGATAATATCAGATTAAATAAGCATTATCCTTAAACATTACTTTCAAGATAATGTTTTCACAGAAAAAGCAATGTTTCTAGTTATACTTTGTTAACACAAAAGAAAAAATCATTAAATCTATGCCAAAGACTATGAAAATAAGAATATTCAGTAAGTTTCCAAATTATGGTGCAGCTAAGCAGAGACAATAAGCTTTTGTTTTCCAAGATCATTTTTTACTTGCAAGAGCATAGGATAGGAAATGTTTTGTGCTATACATTTTGTGCTATACAGATGTTTTGCATCTCCAGGAAAGGAATTGGAATTCATCATAGATCCAGAATAATAAGATATTAACAATATTTTTAAGAACCCACAATAATCCCTTGTCAGCTCATTCAGTCCTGCGTAGTGAACTCTTGTGCCACTAGATCTTGGGGTAGTAGTCTTGAGAAGCCACCTGCTTCTCAAATAGAGTGTTATCATTACTGCCTCAGCCCTATTATGGTCTCACAACATCAAGAAATTAAGTTATGAACCAAAACAAGAAGTTAGGGGAGTTTTATTGTGGATAAGGCAAAGAACACTAGCCCCTGGATTTCTAGTGGGTGGCCACCAAGGTCCATTGTCAGGAGTAATATATACAGCAAAATCACAATTTGTGCAGAATGTGGATCAAACTATAATTAACCTAGATGTTACAAGTACAATTACTTAGCTAATATTGAACCAACAGAGAAGCAAGTAATATAGTAAGGATATGAAGAAAGAACAAAGGAATTCCTGGAAAGGGAAGGGAATATGGGTCCAGATGAGCTGGTCCCTCACTTGCCTCAGATGCCCCTCTGGTTCCACTAGACAGGGGCTGATAATTACAATACAATGTCCAGTTACTTGCAGGCTTAGTTATTGCATCTCCATCCTGAGCCCTGGCTGTCTTCAGATTTGCCTCCAGTCACAATTCTGCTGTCTTTATTTTTTGTCCTTACTTCCTTGAGTGCCCAATCCCTCTGATTATCAAATGTGTTATCTGTAATATTCCCCACTATGAAGCGATGTCCTAACTGCCATTAGAGAAGAATGGGCAAAGTTTCAGACTAGCTGCTTCAAGCTGAGAAGGGTCAGTATAGGGGAGATATCAGTCAAGGGTTGCCTCCAAAGAATTAGTGTAAGGTGTTTTGAATGGAAGTCATATTGGGAGCTCTGATCAGAAAGTCAATCTAGTGGACCCTAGAAAAAAAATCTGGTACATGGTGGGGAAAAACCGTACATTTATATACACAACATAGCTAAGGCATTGATCCTGAGACTCTCCATCAGGTTTTTGAATCTAGCAGTTCATTGGTAGTATTCTCACCATATATGCTGATATCTGTAAGCTAAGCAACTGCACTGAAGATAGCAATGTGTAATACTAGGGTCATCCATGGAAACCTGTCATTCTGGTCTTCTAAAAGTATACTGCTTCTAATGTCATATCAATTATTGCTATAATCTCTTTCAAGTAAGTGTTTGTTTAAAAAAAGTAATAAATGAAAACAAGAAACAAGAAAAAAAATGTCATTAGTACTGTCCTGCTACAATGTTGTATATGGTTAGACTTCTAAATTTCAGTGTAAACATTTGTAATCCTTTATTTCAATTTTTCTGCGATTTTTTAAAATTTTTTAATTTTTTTTCACATTCTGGATGGATTTAAAGTTCAGCATACCAACGATTGACAGAAAATACCTGTTCCATGTTATGTCTAAGGCATTTGACATTAAGACAGATACTGAGGTTAAGCTCAACAGCCTATGTTTTGGGAGAATAATATCATTAAGCTTCTCTCCTGGAGGGTTAACAACCTAAGTATTCAGACCAAAAAA
>NW_004524686.1:3318541-3320024 GCF_000260255.1 Octodon degus | reverse complement strand
CAGTACCCCCCACCCTGCCCGCTGCGTGAGAATTACTGCCGCATTCTGGGGAACCCAGATCCAGTCCTAGCCCAGGTGCAGTGAGTGTGTGGGAGAGCTGCCTCTCCCCACTACTCCACATTGTCCCCTCCAGACTCACCTCAGGCCGGGCATATAGGCCTGAGGTAAAAATCCTGCAGCTGTAATCCCTTCAGAGAGAGTAGGGGACAGAACCAAACAGCTAGTTCAAAAGCAGAACATCTTGCCAGAGGAGCACAACAGGTTCACTACCAAGGGCAGAAGAAGAAAGGAGCTGAGCACAGCAGCGAGAACCAAGCCAGGCACAGCTGGATAAATCCAAACTTTGTAGATCTATACCTGAATTTCCAGTAGGCACTAAGGTTATAACTGCACCAAAGCTCAACAACAAAGGTCAGAAGACAGTGCTACACAAAATGACAATGCGAAGGACCAAAATGCAATCTCAGAACCCAAGCAAACCCATAACAAGTGCAGATGACACTAACACAGAAAAAAATGGGGAATCACACAGCTGAAATCAATGAATCAATGGCTACTGAAATAAAGAAACAGCTCCGGAAAGGTATACAGGAACTCAGATTGGAAATGAAAAAAGAAATGCCTGAATTAATAACATCTGCATTAAAGAATCAAATGCAGAAACATATCAAAGAAACCCAATGCCCACCCACAACAAGTGTAGAGGACACTAGCTCAGCTCAAATGTATGAATGAATAGGGTCAATAGTAAAGAAGCAACAGCAGAAAGTCATTAGGAACTCAGAGCTGAATTCTTTTCTACTAGCTCAGCTCAAATGTACAAATTAATACCGTTGATAGTAAATAAGCAACAGCAGAAAGTTATAGGGGAACTCAGAGTGGAATTTTCTGAAATAAGAAAAGAATTGTCAGAACTCATACCATCTGAAGTAAAGAATCAACTACAGACACACAGGGAAGAAACCCAATCTGGAAAAAAAAAAAAAGCCTGCAGTAAAAGAATTAAAAACTGCTTCCACAGAAGACATTGAAAAAAAATAGAGGCAATTAGAAAAATGACAGATTGCTTGAATGAGCAATACAGGAAAGAAATAGATCACACGAAGCAGAGTCAAAGAGATATAGAGGAATTTAAAATCTCAATCACAAGCTTGCAAAACCGTATAAGTGAAAGTGAAGACAGAGTTTCAGATCTTAAAGACGCTGGTGCATCTAGTGAAAAGGTAAGAAACGATATTGTAAAAACAACTAGGATGCAGGAAAAATAATCCATCACCTGTAAGATGATGCAAAGATGAACAATGTGAGACTAACAGGCATTAATGAGAAAGAAGGAGTCAATACAAATGACATTAAAATAATATGGGCAGAAGTAATAGCAGAAAACTTCCCAAATATGAGGAAACGATCTGATATTCAGGTAACTGAAACATACAGAACGCCAAGTAACCTTAACCCAATTAAAAACACACTGAGACATATA
>NW_004524686.1:3293576-3294629 GCF_000260255.1 Octodon degus | reverse complement strand
ACCATTTAAGTATCTTAAATCTCTTTCCCATGAAAGTATCAGAGGCATTTCTCTCTTTGGTGACCATCCTTTTTAGTGCACTGTTCATCGGTTATCTCCTTGCTTCTGGAGTTGAACAATCTCCCCTTCTGGACATTCAATAGCTCACCAGAGTTGTAGGAGCCTGAAGAAAATTCCCCTCATGTCCTGGGTATTTATGGACCTTGGAGAGCCAGGGCCAAAATATTGGCTGTCCTGTTAGCCCATTTGCCTTTCTTATCTTTGACATCCAAACCTTAGTTCTTGAACACCAGGGAGATCAGTTACACCAGTATTATAGTGGGAGCAGTAGGTTTAACTGTTATTATCTTATCTGAATATCAAGCACCTTGAAATCTATAGTATGAATAGGGAACTGTTATTTTTTCAATAATCATGGTTGTCTTAGAAGTAAATTTCTGTAGAATGTTTACAGATAACAATTATAAAATTTCACAGAGAAAATTTGAGACCAAGGGAAACATAGCACTCTAGCATAACAAACAAATGACATTACTATATAGCACAATTAATTTTTTTATTTCTGAAATACATTTAAATATCCATTTTAGGATAAAATAACTTTGTAGTTAGTTACCTTTATTTAATTACAAAATATTAAGTAACACAAGGAAACTTTAACCTTTGTTGTGCTTTAATAGAGTGCCACTTAGGCTTAGAATTTCAATATATCTTGATATCTTACATGTATATCTTAAAACAATATATATTGTATCATAAACTAAGATAATAGTCACCAACTTAACCAATCATAAACTGCTTACTGAAAACAATATTTAGGTGAACATTTAAATACTCTAACTTGTGAAGCTCAGTTTTGAGTCACCAAAAGCCCAATAATAGAATACACAACAAACTCTATTTTCTTAAATAGAGAAACTTTACTTTTTTAACCTAATTTTGTAAGTTTAACCAAGAGCACCTAACTATCTTAAGAAAACCGTATTGTTTTCGACATAGGAAACTTAATCTTTCTATTATAGGCAACTTAAATATATTATAATAATTTATTTA
>NW_004524686.1:3292716-3293274 GCF_000260255.1 Octodon degus | reverse complement strand
CTGTTAAGCTATGTGAACCACAAACATTTGGGGTACTATCTTGAGCATCTAAGTATAAGCCAACTTAGGTTGAAGTCTTGGAGGATAATTTATACCTGCAGGTTAAAATACATAGTAAACTATATCATATATAACTTTCATGTCAAAAGTTAAAGCTTTTATTTGTGAATCCTATCTAAGCCTTTGTTTGTCTTATCTAAAATGAGGCTGTTAGGGGTTGGGGTGATAGCTCAGTGGCCTAAGCACCTGCCTGGCAAGTTCAAGGACCCGGGTTCAATCCCTGGTTCTGAGCATGTCATGATGGCCACCAAAGCTAGGTGTGATGGTGCATACCTGTAATCCCAGCAGTGGGGATCTGAGACAGGAGGATTCCTATGAATCTGAGCTATGTAGTGAAGCCCTGTATCAAATAAATAAATAAATAAAAGATTCAAAATAGAATAAGGCGGCGAGTGAGTGAGACGACACAGGCCGCAGGATCCTGAACAGACCCAGAGCGCAGGCCCCGCGAGTGAGTGAGACGACCCAGGCCGCGGGATCCTGAGCAGACCCGGAGCG
>NW_004524686.1:3281048-3290925 GCF_000260255.1 Octodon degus | reverse complement strand
ATGAGAAACTACTTTGGCAATAACAACACACAATGTACTAACCATTGTTACTCTCCTAAAATCTTGTTTTGAGATTTTGTACCACTGTTTTTATTTTTTTTCTTTCTTTAAAATAAAAATAACTTATGTAAATAAATAAATAAATAAATAAATAAATAAATAAACAAAATAGAATAAGGCTGTCACTCCTCATCTGGTAATGTTTTAAGTTAGCTTGCTTATCCTGAAAACCTATATAGCCAGTTTTCCATGGAAACTCCAGGATGGGGCAGAAAAAATAAAAAGGAATTGCTGATCTCAAAAATCATCTTTCTTAAATGAAGTAGGTTTGAGTGTTTTAGCTGTTTAACACAGATTAAGCAGTCAGAGAGACAAATATATAGTACACACAAAACAATTATTTTTAAATCAGAATTTTCTTGCACATGTATTAGCCAAGTTGAACTACCACAGCCTTTCTACAGTTTTAGGTTTATAGTTATAAGTAGACTAATCAGAACTTTTCCTACATGTCATCAGTTAAGAGATCTCTTGTAGGGGCCAGGGAGATGGCTCAGTGGAATAAGTGCTTCCCTGGCAAGTGCAAGTGTCTGAGTTCAATTCCCGGTTCCACAAAGAGAGAGAGAGAGAATAAAAATTCTTTTATATCTATGATAACAAGAACTATTTTTTTAAGAAGAGACCTAGGCTGGTGGTTTATCCTAATCTTGAACTAGCCATAAGGGCTCTGCATACAGGCTTGTTGTACAGGTTACTCAGCACCCTCTATTGTCTTAATAAACACAGTTGTTTGATAGTCCCATCTGGCTGTCAAAACTTACTTCTCTCTCCTTGCTGGGACCAAATGAGAGACACCCAAAATTAAGGAAACAAAGGTTTATTTAGCTCACAGTTTGTGGATGTTTCAGTCCCTACTTGGCTGATTCTAAGGCAGGTGTCATGTGGCAGAGGGCAGCAGCTCATGGGGGCAGAAAACAGCAAAGAGCAAAGGGAGGAGCAGTGGCTGCAGCAGCTAGCAAGCCTCTCTCTCTTCCTTATATCATACTCAGGCTATCTGCCCAAGGGTCACTGTACTACTGTCACCCATAATCCTAGCATTAGATCATGAATTAGTCACAAACTCTAACTCATGCCCCAATGACTGCATGAGATTTTTGAGGAGACAACTAGACACAAACCATAATAGCCACATGTAATTGTTCCCTCTAAAGAAACAGACTGTTCAAAGTACACTGCTATAATTTATACATTTTCTTGTGGCAACTGCTTTATTTTTCATAGGGTGCTCAGGCAAGACTTGGGTGTAGAAAGAGGTTAGGTGACACTTTTTTGGAGACAAGCATGTATTCCAAAAAGTAGGAGAAATCAAAGATCTGCTGGATCTACAGTCTGCCTCATTACAAATGTTTACCTATGACAGCTTCTTCCCCATTTGAAACAAGTGGAAAAAAGTCTGTCTCTGCTTGTTTTCCCCCTTACCTGAGAAATACCTTAGGTTTCACCGCATCCATGGCAGCAGCAGTGGGCTAAATGTCTGTCTATTATGCACCTTCCTCATGATCCTGTGAACCCTTGGCTCACACCTCACTGCAAGCTTTCCCTTTTTACCTCTCAGCATCCCTGAGTAAAGAATGGTTGCTGGCCTGGCAAATGTTCAGAGAGAGATCACAGCAAGAGAGAGGCAGTCTGCTGGGGACTAGGGCCTCTGGGTATGGGCTCCCTTAATACCTGTTGCCATTTAAAACTGTTAAGAAACTCAGAGGGGGCCCTAGGAATGTTTTCTGTTCTAGCTATGAAAGCATCTGCACTGTGAAAGCACAAAGTCTGTCCTAGTGACATACCTGAGGGGGAGGAGGGTGAACAGAGTAGAGATACCCTAAGGAAAGAAAGAGAGACAAATCAGGACTAACTTTTTTTTATTTATTCACTGAGAGCTTGGGAATTGCATGAAAACTGTTTTTTAAAAAATATAGCCAGGGGTTAAACAGAGGGAATAATGAAGGCCCACTTCACTGTGGAGCCAGACACTAAAGCATCCCAGGGAGGGAAAAACTCACCATCTTGAAGAGACAGAACCCTGGTCACTGGAGGGTCCTGGAATCCAGCAGTCAGAAGGAAGAGCACTGTCCTGGATAACATGTTGCTGAGATAAACTACATTGTTTCTCAGGGTAGGGCAGTGGAAAAGGGAGAGAGAAAAGCCTGATACAACCACAACTCCATGCAAGGCACAGGAACTTTATCTGTGGAGCTCATCATCTTTCCCAAATCTTCACCAACTCAAGAGCAAAGGACAAGACCAAAAGCTTTCCAAGAGTTGTTCTCTAGTTCTTAACAAAGCATGCCTCCAAAGACGAAACATACAGTTGACTCCCAGTACAACAGCATTGCCAAATACGAAATTAAACCAGTGAACAAAGGACCTGAACATCTGCTTTCTAACTTTTTAAGAGAGGAAAAAAAAGATCAAATACAGACTGAAGATATTCCTTTAACTACATCATTTAGGGATCATAAATATATGTTGGTTTGGAGATGCCTCTTCCTGTTGTCACCCAGAGATCGGTATTCTCCACAGTGTCTCAGGATGAGGGTGTCTCTTGCTGGTTCAATGTGGGAACCTTTGCTCAGACACTGGGAAGTTTATGCCCTTGTATGTCTCTTCCCAGATGAGCATAATTTCTAATTCTTTCTAACCTACAGGTGGGGCCATATAGTCTAAAAGGAATGCTTATTTTCAATGCTCATTTGCAGTGAGCACTTATTTTCTAATGAGCACCTATTTTCTTCAGGAGTCTTTAATTAGAAAAAAATGAGTCCCAGAAATGTAAAGAGAAACAGAAAAACTTTTTTCTGATAGCAACCATCCCTACAGAATTGAACTGCCAATACATGTCCCATAGCCTCCAGCTAAATTCTCAAGGCACATCCAAGAATGCAAGCTCCCAGCCAAAAGTGATTCCCGAAAGCTGTCTATAATAGGAGACCTATCTCAGAACTGCCAGACAAGTCAAGTAAGTAATGCAAGGACTTGTTTGCAAATAAAATATATCCCATGAAAGAAACCCCAAATATAAAAAGTATCATCATCTCTCTATGCTCACAACTTAAGCCTGCCATCATTTGGACAAGAAAAATAATGCATATGCAACAAACGAAAAGGAACAAGCAACCAACAAAGAGTGACCATTTTTAATTACTTAAATAAGTCACAATCCAGAATGCAACTGAAATATTTTAGGGGTATCCTGAAACAAAGGCAAAGTCTTACCTGTTACCAGTTATTTTTGGTGGAACTTCCAATAATGACAGAGAAAAAAAATATAACTGCTCACCTGTTAGATGTCAAAAGCACCAAGCTCATGGTTTTACACCAGGGAATGAACCAAAGAGAAAGGTTAGGAAAGTTTTATTGGGAATAAGGAAAAGAATATTTCCTGGATTTTCCAAAGGGTCCCAAGTAAATGGTCACTAAGCCCCACGACAGGGGTAATTTGTAAAGCAAAGTCACAATGTGGGGATGGTGTGTACAAATTACAATTAATTTATAGGATTATAAGTATAGTCACTTAGTGAATATTGAATCAATAGGGAAACAAGTCACAGAGCAAGGGTACGTGGAAAGAACAAAGGTATTTTTTGGAAAGGGAAAGGAGTATTGGTCCAGATGTTCTGCATCCACCTGCATGACTCAGGCCTACCTTGGCCTACTGTACCAGGTGGTGCTATTTAGAGTACAAACTTAATTTCTCTTTACCTTGCAGTCCTGACTATAGCATCACTATCTGAGGGCTGGCTGTCTTCAGACTTGCCTCCAGGCCCAATTCTGATGCCTTATTTGTATACATACTGACTTTCTAGAGGACTTAACCCCTCTTTGACTATATATTAGTTACTATAATATAACTTAGCTGCTTGTATAGTATAAATGCTATCATCAGAAGACTCTCCCCAAAAGTACCTGGATTAGACCTTTCCCCTTTTCGTGGGAAGTGAAGCACTCTGGCCCATAACTGAGTGCAATGCTCACCAGGAAACACCGGGGCAAAACAAAAACTATCTGAAAATGATGAAAATCTTAAAATGGCTATGGTTAATGTGCTACTGATAAATTTTTTCAGGTGCAAGATATAATAAGAGTTTAAGAAAAAATGTAATGGTCAACTAAACTTGGTCTGATAGCTCAGCGGACTAAAGTGCCTATTTAGGCAGAGTGCAACAGCTAGGATTTGATCCCCAGTGTGCAGTGCTGGCCCTACCCCCAGGGCACGCTGAGTGGGAGATTGAGACTGGGCTTGGTGGCATGCACCTGTAATCCCAGCTCTTGGGTGGCTGAAAACACGAGAATCACTACAAGTCCTATCTATGTAGTGAGACCCTATAGACCCTATAGACCCTGTCCTAAATGCAGAAAGAAAGAAAAAAATTAAACTTGGTTATTTCTGTGGCATGCATAAAAAGATAATGATGTCAAAACAAAAAAGTTTTGAACAAAATTAATCTATCGGCGCAATGTTCAATCCAGTTTTTGGAGGAGAAATTATACCTAACTTATGAAAATAAGTTTTATAGATAAAAATCTTCAGATACGTAATTCTAAAGCACGATAGGCCATGAATATGATAATCTTTTAGTGAGTCTATACTTCATCAAGAATGTAAAGAGTAGGCTGGGGAGATAGCTCAGTAAAATAAGCACTGCCCTGGCAAGTGCAAGGGCCTGAGTTCAATCCCCGGTTCCACAAAAAAAAAAAAAAAAAGTTTTTGCCTGCTCTACCTTCCAAAATGGAGTTTGTTTATTTCATCTATGTGTTTCCTATAATTTTTCCAGGTATTAAAAAAAAAAAGAAGGTAAAGAGATTCCTCAAGTCTTGAGCAGGTCTTTAACATCTGTATTTTAATAAAATCCTTTGGGCAAGTGCCATGAATTCCCAAGTGAAAAATCACTGGCCTATAATATATTAAATTTCAATTAAAGAAATAAAGTTGCAACCAAATTAACATTTAAAAAATCATTGAAATTGATGATGATAACTCTAAACTATTGTCAGGCAAAGCAGGACCAGGACTCTAAAAACAGAAAAATCATGGACAGAAAGGAAACTGATAATTCTCTAGGACTTCTCTCATAGCATCTAATTTCTGAAATATTTGTATTAATATTTTTCCCATGAAAATTAAACCAGGAGAACGCTAAGCTACTTCTTGCTTTGACAGCTTTTTCCAAGCAACTCATCCATAGTAATGAGGCAAGAGATTATGATGTGACCAACTGGCTGGGGGAGTGGACATGACCTGTGGATCATAGAGCTCCAGAACACATGCCAAGAATATTTCTCAAAGCCCCACACTTGGAACCAATCAGAGCATTGTCTTCAATTCATTTTGTGAGAACTTGAGCAGGTTTGCAACAGGACAAGCTAGACTTGACCTCAACCTGAGGAGTGGGAGAGAAAAAAATGGTTGCCATTGAGCTCTTGGCCCCTGGGTGCTCTCTCTTATAGTGGTCCACTGTCACCTTGTAGAGGGTACTTGTTTTTCTACTTTTAGTTCATCTGCACTCACTCCACAGAGCATGTTTCCTTTCTTGTCATACCTTGCATAAATATAAAGTCTCATTATCTTCTGTGCTTGTCTTTGTTTGGGACAGAAAGAACCTAAAAACTTTGCGTCTAGAGAAGACTCCAATACCCAAAACCTAGTAACAATAACATACTAATAAATCTAATTATATTAGCACTTCTCTTTTTAGGTGATAAAAAAAACAAATTCTTTCTAATTTTCCAGAAATCTTATGGAAGTCTGAGATAGCTTTATACACAAAATGTATTATTTAGAGTTCACCTTGGGGTAAACTGAAACTAAACCACCATTGAGCCCTCCAGTCATGACCAGAAACAGAGAACAAAAGTAGTACCAGACAATTAAAGGGATAATTTGACTTTGGATCTTACAGTAGGAGAACATACAGTAATGAATAATATCTCCAAAAAGAAAATGAAAGATCTCTGGGCTTATCAGAGGCCGATAAACAAGCACATCATCTCCAAGTCTCTTAGGAGTTGTCAGGATGAACAATGAGCTTTGATCTCTAGTCAAGAAAGGACATTTCTTTGTAGTGTCAAGAACTCCACCTCTGACGCAATGCTAGTCAGGCTTCTCTGAGCAGGACTAGGATTCCTGCTCAGCCTGCTGAGCTCTGTTCAGCAAAAATCTGCCAAGCCAGTTCAACAAGGAACACCCCATACACACCCCTGATACCAACCAAGTCTCTCTTAGTCAATTTTCCATCCATGACTTTTTCACCCTGGCTGTGGGCTCTCAGTCTCCAGCTGCCCCTGCTATATTCAGAACTGAGTTCATTCTCTCACCCCTATTGCAATAGTTTTGACCTCTATTACTTGAATAAAGTCTTCCTTGCCTGTTTAACTCCGCCCAGTGCAATTTTTCTCTGACAGTGGCTAGCCATTTCTGGGACACAAACGCATGTGGAGGAATTACTGAACCCCCGGTGCTTTCTGGAAACACAGGCTGAGGCAAAGTTCAATGTGGTCTGAGGATATCACAAAATAGATCTCCTGCAGTGGTTCACATCAAATAATGAAGTGCCTCAAATTTTTAAATCTAGTTTGTTTCTGTCCACTAGTAAAACATTATTTGCTAAAATGCATTTTTGTAGAATCTGTCTTGATGTGACTACCTATGAAAGGAATACCAATATGATGAGATAGAATTAGTGTATGGGAGTAAAATAGTCCCTCCACAGCCTGAAGAATTTATTACCTTGGTATAAATTCAACTTTCCAAAAATATCCTTAAAATTTTACTTCCTTGTAAAATCATGACCCTTCTATAGAATTTCAATGCATTAATCCTCTTTGTTCTCTAGAACAAACACCGTGACTCTCTTTGTTTTCAAATGTATACTTGACCTTATTTCAAATGCACCTGTGACATCCTTTCAAATGTATATTATCGATATTCTTTTTAAATACATATCCTTTTCAAATAGATTTTTGGAAGTCTGGCAACTTATTATAAGTTCACCTTAGCTTTCTCTGTTAAGTGTCCCTTTGTCTCCTTTTTTTCTGTCTCAGCATTCTGAGGCCTTTTCTCCCAGCTGACCACAAGGCAGAACTTGAAGGGCAGATTTACTATAAAGAAAAGCCTGTCTTTTTGATGTGCTAAAGAACTGGGATGAGGTAGTTCCCAGCCTTTGGCTGATGTAGCACTCCTTCCTTTCTGTAGTATTCTTATAAGCAGGGAGCTTGTGCTCTAAAATTCTGAAGCTGTGGTCCTTATCCTTCCCTTTCACCCCCTCCCCACCTCCAACAAAACCCTGCCTTGTAAATAAGACCTGGGCATATTTTCATTGTTACAGATTGTGTCTAGTTGTCCCCTCAAAGCTTCGTGCAGTTTTAAGCTTTTCTAGAGGTGGGTCAATCTAGAATTTGTGATTGATTCAAGGTCCAAAACTGGGATTAATAGTGTGAGTGTTACACCCATCTTAGAGCAGGTAGACTGTCTAAAATATAAGGAACAGAAAGAGGTTTGGCCATCCCTTCTCTTGCTTGCTCTTGCTGTCTTCTGCCATCACAAATGGGTGCCCTATTCCATGTGTGACCCTGCCTAGGAGCCAGCAGGTTATGGGCTGAAATCTCTACAAACTGTAAGCTAAGTAAAACTTTTTTCCCTTAACCTCTGCTGTTGAGTCTTTTGTCTCAGCAATAGCAGAAAAGTAGCTAAAACACTCATCATCACCTCAGCCTGCCAAGCCATGACAAATCATACAGGGCCATCCTGAGTACAAAGCTTTCTGTCTGATCCCATAGGGCTGAAGAAAAGGACTATGTGCAGGAGAAAATGTAGAGACCAGCTAAGCTTGGATGGTTCATTTCATATGAAATGCTTCAGTTGTCCTCTAGGTTTTCCTCTCTGACATCTCCTTGTACTCCTGTTTGCTCAGAGGATGCACAGAAAACTACAAACCAGCACTGTCCTGCTCCAGGCTTGGGGCAAGGAGTCAGTCCTGTGGGTGGCAATGAAACATCTCTTACTGAGAAAACCTTCCCTTGCAAGTGAGTGACAAAAGCACTGCCTATTAACTGACACTCCCTTTCTGAAACTTTTATTCTGCCTATAGATCATATTTTTGATGAAAGTTTTGCTATGGAAGCAGCTGTCAGAATTATGGGCCAGCATGATTGTCATTTACAGCATCGCATAAATCATAACAAGATTGAAAATGCCTGTGACATATGAGGCTTTAAATTGACATCCTGTCTTTTTATGGCCATTAAAAAAAGTTGATCTCTTGACATATTGGGTAAATGCATTTCTTTTGCTCAGCAGAGAAGTCCCCACAAAGCTGAGAAGAGAAAAAGAGAGAGAGCTACAGTTCTGCCTTATAAGAGGGGGAAATCCTAGCAATCAGAACATGGTCCTTCACATCTAGAAATGCTTACAATAGGATACTGCATCTATCAATGAAAGTTTCAAATCCCCAAACACCATGAAACATAAAGGAAAAGGAACATTAGATCAGTTCTCCTCGGAAGAACTGAGAACCTTGCAATTTTCTTAATGGAGGCCATGAGATTCCAAATGGCTCATTGGGGGACCTGTGAGAAAATGATTAGTGCCCACTTTTTACACACCCTGGAAAGTGTCTCACTTTGGGTCACACATTAAAGTCATCTAGCACGTTGTTAAGACTGTGCATCCAGAGCAATGTAATCAAATCTCTGTGGGTGCAGCTGAGGCCCGCAAGTTCTTTAAGTGAAAAGTTCTAATTTGCAGTCATTTGCAGCTGCTCCAAAAAGATGAAGAGGCAAGCAGCCTAAAGGAAGCAAGCAAGCATGATGTCACACGTTAGAGAGAAGAAGGGGTTAAAGATAGCTAAAAAACTGTTTTGCCAGTTTTGCGGTCCCAGTGAAATACTTTTTGGGTTCTTGGTACCCTGAACAAAGAATTAAATAAGATATATGGGAAAGATATCAGAAATGCACATTTAGCAAATTTAAGAAAGAAATACTCTCTGTAGAATGAAAACTGCCACAATTATTCAACAGGGAGGCAGAGGTCAATAAGCTGGAACTGATGTTCCGAAAAGCTGACTCTGATCTGGAGTATATTCAGTACAGGCTAGAATATGAAACTAAGTCTAATCACTATGATTCAGCAGGAGTGAAAAATCCAGTATGCTCTTAAAGGAATTGTCAGCCATAAAGTCTCGATACCAAACTTTGTATGCATGTTTTAAATCTGTTGCTATTGAACAGAAAGAGACTAAGAAGTGGCATGTATACTCCTTTGAATAAGACTATGACCATGAGAGAAGAACTATGAAAGCAAACAGACATGGAGCTGTTACCACCGACTGAAGAAGAAAAAACTGGAACAGAATAGTTAAAATCTCACATGCCACACTTATGAAGAAATGGAATTGCAAAAGAGAATTGTAATGGAGGAGATTAATTCCAGAGAAGTATAAAAAGATGTCTTGTTAACAGTTCATGAGTATAGGTGGGGGGGGGTCAAGGAGGAAAAGGAGGAAGTTTGAGTGACTAGAGAGTAATGCCTTTCATAAGAGAAGGATTAAGAAGGGCAGATATCATATTAATAAAATTCAGCCAAAGGATGGAGTGGGAATAAAAGGAGATATAATTTAAAATTCATATAATTTTAAATAAGGAAGTCTCTTAATACTAATTTTGTATCTGTTTTCTTTTTGTATTATCAGAATAATAGATGTTCTGGCTTATCATAAAAGAATGTTTGTACATTTTAGTCTGTCACTGAGTGAATGAATGTGCATTGGGAATTAAAGTATACTATAAGAAAAAGGAAAGAAAAAGAAAGAAGAAAGAAAGAAAGAAA
>NW_004524686.1:3269798-3280938 GCF_000260255.1 Octodon degus | reverse complement strand
TTGGGTATGAGGATGTTTTGTATATCCCAGTCTTAGATTGCTTTTCCCCTGTGCAAACTAGGCATTTGGAATGTCTGTCCTATCAGAAATTCATTTGGTCTGATATCAGATTTAAAGTGTCCTACAAAGGTATGCTTGGTTTTCTTCCAGATGTAAGTGAAGAATTGAACACAGGGCTTTACTATTGGTCCAGGGCTTGGTAACGTGCATAATTCTTCCAGGTTGTTTGCTCCATGATTGTGTTCTAGGTTTTCCATCATGAGAGGCTGTTATGGTTTGTGTCTAGTTGTCCCCCCAAAGCCTCATGTAAGTCTTGGGGCACAGCCAGCTTCAGGAGCAGTAAGTGGTTTGAGGGGTGTTGCCAGAGGGCTGGGGCAGGGCCAGGGAGACACAAAGCATTAAACTGGCAGCATGTGCTCACCGCCTGCCCTCCCCAAGCCAGTGGACTCCTTTAGAGAGGTGGAGAGGGTCATCCTGAACATGGCAGTGCCCCAACCTTTCCTCCAGTGTCTTGAAACTACCAGTAACTGTGAGATAAATAAACCTTTCCTTCCCTCATTTTGAGTGTCATTTTGTCCCAGCAATGAGAGAAGAGTAATTAAGAAAGAATTTGGTACCAGAAGTGGGGTGATTGCTGTGGCTAAACCTGACCATGTGGATTACCAGCTTTTGGGAATGGCTGATGGGAAGAGATAGGAAATTTTTGGAGATATCGCCTACAAGAGAAGCACCAGAACAGCTTCAGCTGTTCTGTAAGGGAGATTCTGGTCAGAGCTCAGACCAGGAGACTGATAGAAAGCCAATCTGTAAAGACCAGGCTGGGGAGGTTTCTGCTGGGAAGAAGGACTACATTGGTTGTTGGACTCCAGATCACTTGTGTTTTGGCTTGGCAGAAAGTTTGTGTGAATTTTGCCTGTGTCCAGAGACTTTGCCTGAGACTGAGATTAAATATGGAGGACTGATTAATCTTTCAAAGAAAATCTCAAAGCAGTCAAATATTGGGGCAGTGGCATGGTTATTGTTGGGAGCTCTTAGTCATATTTGTTGAGAGTGAAGAACAAACAGCCCAGCAAAATGATTTAAAATGTGGTGAGTTTGGCCAGAAAGGAAGCTCCAATAATCCCATGGAATGCAAAGATAGAGCTGGGATCTCCATTGCTCAGGAGGAACAGGACAGTAAAAAAGATGTCCTGAGGGCATCACAGGAGGTGGCAGGTTCTCGCTCTTTGCATCCTCAGAATCGTAAGGGTGAGGGACTTTGCTTTGAGGAGAAATCTTCAGGGAGGGCCCTGTGTTCCACAATAGAGATGGGGGCCACACCAGTTTGCAGAATGGAGATGACAGCCAAACCAGGTTTCAGAAAGACACCGAAATGGAGAATTTGTTCCTCAGAATCAGAGTCAGAGTGTTCAACAATCCAGGCACTTAACCCCTACAGCCAAGAGAGAGGAAAGCCTGGCTAGTGCTCCAGCTGGCTGCAGACCTTGGCATCATCCACATGACATTTGTTTTAGGCACATGCAGAATGCAGAAAGAGTTCTGAGGTTAAGAAGGCTTCCACCTCGATTTCAGAACAAGGCCAGGCAGTGTGCCCCTCAGAGGGCAGTGTGTAAAGCTGTGAGTGAGAAGTCTATTCAGCGGAAACCCCAGAAGTTTGGAAAAGCCAGGAACATGGGTCACTTAAGGGAAATTGCAAAGAGAGAGCAAAGCCGGCCTAAGAGAAAAGCCACAGGAGCTACAACCACCAGAAGTGCCATGGGGGTGGAGCCACATGGAGCTCATGATTTGTCACAGATTTCTTTGGATGTTCCACATAGAATTATAGGACTTAATGTTTGCCGTGATGGATTTTGGACTTGTTTTGGGCCCAATGGTTGTATCCTTCTGTGTATACCTTTTGGAATGGCAACTTTTATCTTGTGCCTTTGAATGTTGGATGTATTTAACTTTTTATTTGCACAGGGGCTCACAGTTTAGAGTTTGTCTTGGATCTTGGAGGAGACTTGAGACTTGGACTTTTCAGCAGTGCTGAAACTGTTGAGACTTTGGCAACTCTTAGAGATGGACTAAAATGCTTTTTGGACAAAGGGATTGTGCATGAGACTTTGGTGGTCCAGGGGAAGAATGTTATGGTTTGTGTCTAATTGTCCCCCCAAGCCTCATGTAAGTCATGGGGCAGACCCAGCTTGAGGAGCAGCAAATGGTTTCAGGGGCATGGCCAGAGGACCAGGACAGGGCCAGAGAACACAAATCATTAAACTGGCAACATGTGCTCATCCCCCACCCCCCAAGCCAGCAGACTCCCTTAAAGAGGTGAGAGCATCATCCTGGACATGGCAGCACCCCAGCCTCTCCTCCAGTGTCTTGAAACCTCCAGTAACTGTGAGATAAATAAACCTTTCCTCCCCTCATTTTGTGTCAGGTATTTGTCCCAGCAATGAGAGAAGAGTAACTAATACAGTGACTTAGAGATTACACTCCCATGCTCAACCCCTCTGTCCCCCCAACATCCTACCTCATAGCCATCCACACAGGTATGGGCTTAATAAGTACTATTGCTTCTCAGCATCAAGCAGGTATTTCCAGGAAAAAAATGTGGACCCTTGTAATTTGTTAATACAGAAATCTGAATATTTTAGTGACACATTTCCTGATTTTCAAGTATTGAAGAACATTTCAAAAAAAGTTAAAAATGCTATGCACAATATATTTAACTTAAGAAAACATATATTCAAACTCTGAGTATGCAGTTTCTGTCCTAGTTATGTAGACGTGAATGTCAAAATTTTCCATAAATAAAAATACTTCACCGCCATGATACATTCTGAGAATGATTCTTTCAAGGACATAGGTAGCTTAGTGAACTATCCTAGCAGAACCCATAAACAGCAGTTATTCTGGTCCAAGCATTTAAATGCTAGCAACAAACACAGGGTTGTGGTTGTCAGCTTGGCCCTGATAGTTTTATATTTTGAGTTGTGTGCACAAGTGGAGAAAGGGGAACAGTAGCCTTGTCACTTCAGGTGAGGGAACTGACTTCACACCATGCTCTCTTGCTGTGCCCAGCATTGTCTGAGGAAGGTCAGACACTCAGTCACCATTAACCCCAGACCTTCACTTGGTCGTGGCTCTCAGAATTGCTGAAACAACTCTTATTTGTTTTTTCAGTTTGCTGACACATGAGTCTGGAAAGTAGGAGAGAAGAGGGAAGGAGACAGCCATCAGTCACAACTTCTCCCACCACGAAAGCAGTGACTAACACTAATTACACCTCAGACCTGCATTTGAGCAGACCTATTTTCTCTATGAATTAATGCCAAGTGACCTACTTTCCTACATATGAGTTATTATTTGTGCTGCTGTTCTATCAATGTTGAAGCTGTTCTGCTGCATAAGAACGGAAAAATCTAATCCAATAAAACTCCTCTCATTGAAGGTAGTATAACCTCATCACAAAATATAAATTTATTTTTTTATGAATAGATATCATCTCTGGACAACATTTAGATTGCAGGAATTAGCTGAAATCTGCTTTGGTGGATTAACAAAAACAAAAAGAAATATAAATACATTAATGTTTGGACATAAAACCTAAGATAACATGAAAGAGTACATTTTAAAATTTTAAAACTTGTTTGCTTATAATATTCCAGAGGTATTTATTTCCTAACGGAGTACAATGTTGGTTTTATGAGACTATACATATTTTCCATTTACATTCCTTTTGTTCCATTTTTCATGTGCATTATATCATCTGATTTTATTACCCCTCATATTTTATTTATTCATTTATGAGTCTGTGATATTTTTTATTTCTTGAAATCTTATTGGAATGTTTACTAAAAAACAGATAATTAAAAATAAAGCCACACACCTCCGATGCACATTTTGTTTTATATGCAATTATAAATGTATTTCCTCTGCAATTCTAAATGTTCATTCTCTACACAGCATCTTCTATGTAGCACGAGCTCTAAAGAAATCTGTTTTAAAAGCTGGTTGCATAACTTTAATAACTGAAATCTCAGAGATTCTAGCCAGCCAGAAAGGCAGAGTATTTGGGGGCATAAGTAAGTCTCCTCAATAAAATAGAATTGCAAGGAGAGTTGAAAGCGTGATTTAAGGAATGGCAGAAATCACTGGGATGCAGAATAAGAAATGGTGGCATCTTGATTGCTCAGTATGATAACCAACCATCTCGCTATCTCCAGCACTCTCTCACTCACCTGAAGGACAAGCATGAGGCACAAAGATAAATATCATGAGGCTATACAATGATACACTCACCAAACACACACTAAAGCAATTAGCAGCACCATCACCAAGCTGCCCAGCCCTCCTCTTGCATTTGTGTCCCTTGAAATGGACAACAATCAGGGATTGGGATTTCATCCACGGCGTGCTGTCCCAGCTCTTCCCCAGTGGTGTGCTGAGATGGCGACTGAGCCTGGGTGTGGTGGTGCACACCTGAAATCCCAGCACTTAGGAAGCTGAAAACAGGAGGATCACTATGAGTCTGATCTGTGTAGTGAGACCCTGTAGTCCTTGTACTAAATACATAATAAAAAATAAATAAATAAATAAATGGGCAACAAGGACTCCAAGGTATGGAAAAACCACCCATATGTCACAGCCTCCTGATGCGGCTTTTAGGAGGAAGAGCCTGGGAGTCAGAGCCCTACAGCAATATGCTCTGCAATCTTCTTTCTCTTTATGGAATCTGCCTGTGCTGATAAAGGCTATGTCTAGATGCACCCTCTCCAAAGCCTCATGTGGTCATAATGACTATTTGAAGGTAGCTGGATTTAGAATATATGATGCTGGGCTCAAGGATATGATGCTGGGATTGATTCATGGTATAATGTTAGGATTGAGGGTGATACCCTTCCACCCCCCACCCTCCAGCTACACCCTTCCCCCCTGACCCTCTACCCCAAGTAAGTGCTATCCTCTCTGAGGGTGGGTATACTAGGTAAGATATAAGGGATAGAAATTTCACAGTTTGGCTCTTGTAGCTTGTTGCTTGCTGCCTTCTGCCTGCCATGAGCTGTTTCTCATCTGAAATGCCCCTCTGCCAAGGCCACCCTGCATTGGAGCCAACTATGAACTGAAACTTCTACAAGCTATGAGCTACAATAAACTTTTCCTCCTTTAAGTTTGGGTGTTGGGTATTTTGTCTCAGAAATCAGAAAATTAACTAATGGTTTGTGTCTAGTTATCACCCCAAAGCCTCATGCAGCCATGGGGTGGTCTTCTAGAGGTTGCGATTAATTCATGATCCAATGCTGGGATTATGGGTGTGTGCATTACACCTAGCCTGGGGCAGATGGCCTGAAAGCAATATAAGGAAGGGAGAGAGGCTTGCTGGCTGCTGCTGCTGCTCCTCCCTTTTTGTTCTTGCTGTTTTGCTATTTTCTGAAACCATGGACTGCTGCCCTCTGTCATGTGCTATTCTGCCTTAGAGCAGCCAAGTATGGCTTGAAACCTTCACAAATGGTGTAGAGGCTAAACCTTTCCTTCCTTAATTTTAGGTGTCAGAAAGGAAAGAAAAGTCAATGAGACAGCAACTAAAACAAAGGGACAGCACAGAAGAATATAGAAATTTGTGAAGAAAAGGGTGATGCTTCTATCCACAAAACTCCCATCCAAGATGAAGAAACGATGGGAATTGAGACCTTGACCACCTTACCCTTTTATTCACCCTTGTTTGACAAATTAAAAGTAGTGATTCAGTTTCATCATTCTAAGATTAGCTAATTTGTCACTTTCTCAGACAGCTCCCCAGATGGATCTCCCTTCTTTCCTGCATGCTCATCTTTACTGGGCTGTGACTCCCCTGGGGGCAGTGCCTTGGACTTGACAAATTTCAGGCTCCAGTTCTAGCCCAGAGTGTGACACACCTAAGAGATGTTCAGGAAAGTCATCTGCTGTTCCCAAAGGCTATCACTTATGCAGCATCTCAGTCCAGTCAAGGTTGTCCTCATACATTGACCACATGTTTACTACTCAACAACCTGCAGGAAGCCTGGGCTAAATATCAAACATATATTAGCAATGTAATGCAATGCAACAGAATGTAATATTAAGGTAAAGCTCACCATCATCCTGTATGAAGTACATTTTTACTTGTTTTTTTGTTTCGGTTTTGGTTTTGTGGCTGGCTCAGCCCACCCTGGGGGCATGTGATACATGTGGTGCAGGGGATTGAATCATGGTCCCTGCACTATCATAAGCTTGCCTAAGCAGGTGCTTTACACTGCTGAGCTATCTCTGCAGCCCCTTTACCTGTATATTATAGGTAAGTAAATTGATGGTCAAGACAACTTAAGAAGTTTATCTAACCAAGAGAGCAGATTCTGCTCTCTTTGGTCCTGGCTGTGTTTGATTTGAATATCTATTTTCCCTTTTTGTATTTCAGTGATACATAGAGAAAAAGATTTCCATGGTGTGTTATTAAGAGAAGAAAATAAACTGAAAAACACAGCTGATGAACATGACCTTCCCACCACAGCGTGCTTGCTTGCTAGTGCGATTTGCGTTCTCATTCTCTCTCCCCCTCCCCCACCTTCTCCAGTAAGGCAATTATCTTCAAAAGCAAAATCAAGATCACCTGAATTTGAAATATTATTAAGTATCACACTATCTGTCATTTTGTGTTTTGTGTTCATGTGTTTCGAGTTATTATGTCAAAAATACAGTATAAGTGTTGCTATATATTTACAAAAAAGCAGGACTATGTTATCCACAATTTCACAAACACCACTATGGTGTGTCTTACACCTGTCTTACAGTCTGACAACCCTCCCAAAAGTGAGAAGCACTAATCTAAAGAATATGTTAGTAGTCACAAACATCAAGTTGAAATTCTATACTTAAATCTACCTCTAGAAAATTTTCTTTTAATATATATTAAAAACAAAGCTGAGGAGATAGTTGGGTGGTCTAAGCGCCTGCTTAGCAAATGCAAAGACCCAGACTTGATCCCCAGTACCACATGCTATGCTGGCCCTAGAACCGTGGGTGGTCCATACCAGCCAGCAAAACTGGACGTGGTGGTGCACTCCTGTAATCTCAGTGTTGGGGAGGCTGAGACAGGAGAATCACTACAAATCCAAGCTGCATAGCCAGACCCTGTACCAAACAAGCAGACAAACAAATAATTAAATAAAAGCATAAATGGAAAAATAGGATGGAGCCAGTTTCTACAGAAGAACACTGCTTTTGTTGGGTGGGTGTCCACCCTAACCTTGTCTCTGCTTTTGGGTAAACTATTCCCTGAACTCCACAGCAAGCAACTATCAGTGCAGTT
The DNA here is from genome assembly GCF_000260255.1 of Octodon degus. NCBI lineage: Eukaryota > Metazoa > Chordata > Mammalia > Rodentia > Octodontidae > Octodon > Octodon degus. The sequence continues at coordinate 3,273,629 of NW_004524686.1, read as the reverse complement.
TATTAAAGGAAAAGAATTGCTTCCTGCTTGTAAGATAAGTGCAAGAGGATATAAAAATCAATTTGTAAGGTCAGTGAGAGCTGCCAAAAGTAACCTTAGGACATTTGTCACATTTACAGTGCTATCACTACCACCATCAACAGATAGGACCAGATTGAGGAAGGCTTATGGCATTCAGGAGATATGACCTTACCTCCGTGGGAGGAGCTGTTGCTGTCATTCCAGTGAGCTTAGATAAACAAAAACATAGAATTTAATACATCAGCATCTACAGAGGCTGGTCTAGGCAAACAACTGTTCTAAGAAGTGATACAGGAAAACTGCTCCACAGAGCCAAGGTAAACATACAAAATGCATCCTCACCTACATAGAAAAGGAAAAAAAAAAAAGACAAAAAGGGACTCAGCATAGAACATCACCAGCACACGAGGACTAACACAGACCAACGATGCACTTGAATGGAGGTTTTTGTTGTTGTCAATCCTTCCCCAGAATTCAACTTTCTACAGCCATATTTTAAAATTCCCCCATGGGAATTTCTGCTTATAGGTTTCAATGTTTGGGACGTTAATCTTTTGAGATTGTGATTTTCGGGATTTTAGACTTTAGAAATTTGAGATTTTGACATTCAGGATTACAGTATTCAGGATTATGGTTTTCAGGATTATGGTAGGCACTGAGGGATGCAAGAGCACAAAGAACATAGTTTGTGTACCGAGAGCTAAGGTTAAGGGGAAATGGCAAGAACTCTGGCTGTCACATGTCTTCTTCTCCACTAGGCAGCAACTTTAAGGTCCAAGCTCCGTCTTCTTTGTGTCTCCAGGAATGTAGGTGAACATCAATAAGCATTAAATGAGTGAAGAAACAAATGATTCTCCTTTAAAAAGAAGTCATCTTTATGAGTGGGACAGGGGACCATGAGGACAGTGCCTGGAGCATTGTCCATCACTCCTCTTTAGGAATCCCTAGCGCAATTAGAAGAGCATAATTATAAATGTCCAAAAAAAAAAAAAAAACAACCTCTTAAGTACTTTGGGCATTAGACTTTCCCTATTAGTAATACTTTTACTTAGTCTCAAGCATCTTTATGTATTTCATCAATTGTGAAGAGGAATTTCTCTGGAATGAGACAAGGTGCTTCTACTACACTAAACATAAATAGCTCATGAAGGATGGTTCACTATAATAATTTACATAACAAATGCACTTCACAAAAATCTGTCTGACAGGCACCCAGTGCTCTAAACTCATGAATAATTTGAGCAGTTAAGTAGACCAGAGAATGTAATCAGGAGGGGGGAAAAATAAATACTTTTGCTGAAACTAATCTGTAAACAGAAGACATAAGTACTTGAGTTTTCTTGCTGTTTATTTTATATATATATATATATATATATATATATATATGTCTAAGAATGTAATAGAATTTGTAAAATAAACTGATAGCCAACAGAGCAGCACATATTTAAACAGATTGTTTAGTATTCCAGTCCTAATGGGTTAAAGGCTTCAAGTGGAATACTCTGATCTTAGGCATTAATTTTATTCCTGACATGAGATCTGGCAATACTTAGCTCACATATTCTTGCAAATTACTGAAAATACCACATTCCCTTAAGACAAAGTGACAGCTTTATGAAATTAAGTAGTGTAAGCCAGAGATCCCAACAGCTACATTAAACAAACACACCTCCAGCAAATTTCTCTGGCCCTACTCATGCAAATGGAATACAATTTTGTCTAAACAGTAACTTAAAGCACTCCACATTCAGCACTGGAAAATGCTCCAATTCTGGGGCTTTGTTTTACTACACTTTCAAGGCCTTTGTTCACTCTTCCAGGAAAGTATGGAATCAGGGAAGTTCTTTCTAAGCTAGGCACTGGCCCAATAACCAGTCATTGTCCAGACACAGGTAAACCTGATATAAATAATCCCAGCTATTATTTTTACTCACAACTTAAACCCAAGAAAATTACTCAGAAAAATGTGCATCACTACTAAATTTTAAACTAAATTGGTTTTTCTAATAAATACAATCCTTCACTTAAAGAAGCAAGTGTGATTTCTGCTTAGACCACTTTCCCAGACAGAAAGAAATGTTTTCTAAATCTAGGCTAATATGTCTCTTTTGCTTTCACTTTATTTCTGTTCATCACTAAAACTGGGGGTGGGGTCTCCCTACAGAAAGCAGAGACCTATTTCCAGCCTTGATTGTAAATCCTCACCTGATCATCTCCTTTTTCCCCAGGACCCTGCAGCACAATTATATACTTGCAGGCTTCATGAGGGGCTCTCAGACGCTACTCCACTCTGCCCTATCATTTGGGATCATTTCCCACCCAGGTGTGGTCACTTACATTTCACACTGCTTACTTTCTTCCTACCATCCCTACATCTACTGAAAGTTGAAACATTCTTCTCCTCAGCAGTGGACTGAGGACTCACCAGAGGAGGCTCCTGAAATTTCATGTGAGAGAAATTAAAGGTATTAGTGTGCTTTGAACTTGAAGCTATAATTGTAGCAGGTATCGAAAAATAGAAAACCTGTGACTATTACAGGAGTGTGTTAGCTTTCAGTGGCTATGACAAAAATCCCTGAGATAAACAATTTAAAGAAGGAAGGATTTAATTTGGCTTACAGTTTAGGAGGCCTCGGTCCATGGTGGTTTGGACTGGTAGCTGTGGAGCTGTTGAGGCAACAGGAGTTTAGGGCAGAGAAAGCCTGTTCACTTAGTGGAAGCCAGGAAGGAGAGAAAGAGAGAAGGGGGCAGGTCCTACCAGTAGGGCCTACCTCTTAAAGCTTCCCTGGGCTCCCAACAGCACCATCACCTGGCAAGCAAGCCTTTTTAGCACCAGAGCCTTTGTAGGAGGTTTAATATTCCAAGCCCAGCACAGGACTATATTCCCAACCCTACCGCCTCCTTGCTGAAATCTCCCATGATGCTAATCACATCCACTTGCCCTTTAGAAGTCAAACCATCTGTCCTGTCTTTATTATTCTCCCCTCTCAGTGATGTCAATTACCTGCACTGAATCTGGATTCCTCAAGAAAAGGGATTAATGAGCACCCAGAAAAGGGCTACCAAGAAGAGCCGCTCCAGAAAGTAAAGCTTTCTAGATTGAAACAATCCCTACTATAGCAAAGGAAAAGATTTAAGATTAAGAATGATTTTTAGCTCAGAAAACTTCCAGCATCAGTTTTATTTGTATCCATTGTGTATAGACTCAGTCTTCCACAGAGGGGCCTCTATTTAATTGTGTGTAGGGGGAAATGACAGACGCCTACTTTGGAAAGCTTCCGTAATCATCCAGCGAAGTGACACATGCAAAGTACCTAAAACAGTTGCCACTGCAGAAAGCACTCAACCCATTTTGCCTATGTTAAAATTGAATCTATTCATTTCATTCCTGCCACATGCATAAAACTTATCCTCTAATAAGATGTTTATTGAAGTTAAATGTATGCAAAGCAGATAAGAGCTCTTTCTTGAAGGAGTAGACACCATTCTGCTAAGAATTTTAACCCTTCCTCTGTCATCTGCATTTTGAGAGCTACACCTGCTCTTACCATGTGAAAATAATAAGAGTCCTTGAGTAGAATGTGTTCTTAATTAGCAAGCCCTCATAACTCAATGCAGCTAAGTTTCTTGGAAAAAATTACATCTCAAGTTTTTGTCATACTATAAACATAGGGAAGACACAAGACAATCCTGGAGGAGACGCTTCAGTAATGGCACTAATTTTGGGTGGTTTCATAGCAAAATAAGAAATACAGTTCCCTCATTTTTACCTGCTTTCTAGCATTAAGGAAACTATAATGGCATTAATAT
>NW_004524686.1:3264330-3269698 GCF_000260255.1 Octodon degus | reverse complement strand
CAATGTCATCAAAGATTTTTTCCTTTAAGCCACATTTGTGTACTGCTCATCACCACATACTGCCAGAGTTTTAAATTTTTCTAGACATGTAAGCAGCTGCTGAGATCCAGCAGACAGGTATTAAAAGTGACATTTGCAAACATCATTGTTTCACGCCCAGTTCGTGGGTGTTTTGACAAGAAGAAAATATAAACCTTCACTCATTCCAGGGCAGACATTCTAAAACTAAGTGATTTACATGGTAATAGGCAAAGGTGAAATTCACATATTTTACAGGCTTTTTATCAACTTTAGTCAAACTTCTGAAATTTAACTACAGAAATCCTTGATCTTTCCGTACTCCCACGTGAGTATATGTGAAAATAGTGTTTTGATGATGACATTTGAGGTCATGACACTGGACTTCTACAAATAAGGAAATGTACCAAAAACTTGTATGTATAGTTCAACTTGTACTAAGTGTAGAAACTTGTGAGAATGAGCCAGCAGAAAAACAATACCTGACTTTTGTATTTGTCACTTTCCCCAGATGCACAACTCTAGGGAAGAAAGATTTACTCTGCCCAAGTTCCAGAGAATTTGGTCTACATTCTGATTCAAGGCAGACACAGCATAGTGCAGGGGCAGGGAGAGAGAAAGCTATTCACCCAAAAGCATCGAGAAATAGAGAAGGGAGGATAAGGGGCAAGAACAATGCCACCTTTCCAGTCACACCCCTAATGACAAGCCCCTGCAACCCTGCCTCACTTACCTGCACATTTCTCTATGAGTTCCCTAGGGAGTTAGTCCCCATGGGTGAGTGCAGCTCCCAGCCCCATGATCTCACTGTTTTCTAAAAGACCCCACTCTACACACATAAACTTTGGGGAACATTTTAGATCTAAACCACAAAGAGTAATTTTTAATACAAATATTTGTTAACTGCCAATTAAAACAAGGACACTTTCATTGTAAGCAAAATCTCTTGTCATTGAAAATTAGGGCTTGAGGTTTCAATTAACCAAAAAAGAAAGAAAAATTGCCCAATTACACACTCAAATCCCAGAATGGCCAATTGGAGAGCTCATTCAAATAGCATATTGGGATGGAGACGTGGAATTGAGAAAATGAAAAATACATCACTAGGAGAGCTCAAGGTGACTTTGGGAAGAATTTAAAAAGAAGTTAAATTTAGGTTAATTTTGTATCACTTTGTCATCTCAGCATATTTACATTAGCTAAAGGAAACAGTTTATTGCTTATGTTACAGTTCTGATTGTATACCCATGGAAATGTCACTGTTATCTCAAGTCTCAACATCAATATTACAATTTAAACATTAGATGCATATGCATTCAACAGAGATAACTCAGTTGTTAATTAATTTGCCCAAGCAAAATGGATTTTAAGCTAACTTTTTCACTTGACACTTTTTGTGAAAGAATTTAGATGACATTCGTAGTGTCAAATGAAGACTTTTTGAGCAATCGATTTCAAAATCATTACTGTCTTTGTTAGTTTTCTCTCATTGATGAGACAAAATACCCAACACTTGAAGTTAAAGGAGGAAACATTTATTTAGCTCACAGTTTGTGCAGGGTTCAGTCCTTAATTGGCCATCTCAAGGCAGGGTGTTTTGGCAGAGGGGCATCTTAGTAAAGAACCACTTTGTGGTGAGCAAAAGACTGCAAGCATAAGCAAGAAGGGCAGAAGACAACCGTTTTTCTGTCCCTTATATTGTACCCAGGCTACCTGGATCAGGCAGCACCAAACCAATCAGTCGTCTGATTTATAATCACCCACCCCTAATCCAAGCACTTTTAATCCTAACATTGCACCTAAATTAGTCATGCACTCCAGATTCAGCTAATTAAGGAAGCCCTACCTATAACTGCAGGAGGTTTTGAGGGGACATCTAAACACAAGCTAGCAAGTACTATCTCAAAATAATTGTGTTAACTCACACACACACACACACACACACACACACACACACACAAACAGCTAATCTCAGTCCCATCATCTGCAGGCTGGTCTGTACCTTTAAGAATTACTTTCTTCTTTTGGGGTACAAGCCTAAGCAATCTAAGAAAGCCATTGTACCACTGTTTATCTCTTTTTCTTCCTTTCTCTCTTTCTCTTCCTTCTTTTTTACAAGGAGCTTTAATTAAAAAACAAAATTCTTACCCCATGGTGGTTCAGTTGGAATACATTTATAAAATTAACTTAGAAAAAACTTGGAGTTGATTAGCCACATTAGATATTCTGTCAACAAACCCACTTCATCCTAATCAGTCATAATTAACACTGATGTTTGATGAGAGGTACACGTAAGAGTAGCAGGTTGACATGCTGAGCCAGTACACGAGGGATCTGGGTGAAGTCTGCTCATTATCTCCAACTTGGAAAAGAGGTATGTTGGTTCACTTTGGCCAAGTTGGCCAAATAAATCTATGCTATGCTCAACCCCTAATGGATATAAGTCTGTTGCATGCATGTTTAGCCAACTTGGCAGGGAGGTTTCCATTTTCTCCAGGAATTGGATCTAAATTCTGAAATCCTGGCACCTCTGCAAGGTCAAACCCGCACTCCTCATCATGATCCTCCGGCCCAAAAATATTGGAGAATTCCTTTCAGTGAGGGCAGCAATAATTAAATTAGTGTACTTCTGTGGCTGAAAGAGTCCACTGGATAATGGAAGGGAGTCAGAGCTGGGCACCAGAGCATGCCAGATGCATCACGCAGGTTGGCAGGGAGGGAGCTCCTAGAAAGCTCTGCTTCTGACTGGCGCATGTCATTGTCTATGCAACCTGCACCCCCACAGCCTATTTCCCACCAAATATGTGTTGCCTTTTATTTAACCCACTTTTGTAACTACTTTACAAAACATGGGATATTTTAGCATGGAAATCTCATATTTCTCCTTCAAAGTAGAAGAGAAACAGAGTCTAGAATAATAGTTAGCATCTTTGGTTCCACCTGGAATTAAATTCATCTGTCCTACCAGTCCTCATACTCTCAGATTGGATTGTTCTTTTCTCACACTTGGATTTCTTTCTAAGCTAATTACTTTACATCAATCTGTAATCATACGAATTTTCTCATGCTCAACTCCCCTTCCTCTATATCTAAATTCACTCTTAATTACCCAGTTAATTTTTCATCTTTATGCTCTGATTTCTACCCAGAAAGGGTAGGAGGATGGAAATTTTCCTCCCAATAATGTCACCTGCATGAATTATTGTTCTCTGAAATATCCACACTTTGACTGCTTCCTGCCCCTAGGACCCACAGCACATACTAATTCTCTGAATATTCTCAGTGGCCTCTTGGGGTTTTTCTTTCTCTTCTTAAATACAGATTTATCTGTAGGGTGTCACTATAAGCCTTTATCCACTGTGACAGTTAATGGTGAATGCCAACTTGAGTGAGCTAAGAGTTGCCTCATGGACAATCAAGCACTCAGTGCGTGTGAGCATCCACGGATTATTGTAATGTGGATCCGGAAACTGATGAGGAAGTCTTTCCCTGAATTGAAAGACATCATGCATCAGGCTTACAGCCCAGATGGAATGAGAGAGGAGGAAGGAAGAAGATGGCCTCCATTTTAAAAGCTCTAGCAGATCTGTCTTCTTCTACTGCCATCACTGTGGGTACCAGCTACAGCTTCTTTGGTCTTTCAATGTGGATACACACCAGGAAGCTTCTAATCCTTCAGTCAGGATTGCACTGCATCCTTGATCCTTCTGTCCTCAGCTTGCAGTATCTTGGGCTGAGCAGAAACTCAATACTCTCCCCAACACTTAGAAAGCTACCTCTCATCTTGTAAGCTGATCTAATAAATTCCCTTGCAGAATAATGTGGTTTTGTGTTAATTCTGTGAGTTCTGTTTTGCTAGAGAACCATAACCTATACATCTTTTGCTTAGTCCTCTCCTTTGGCAATCCCTTCTACTTCTAAAAGATGACAACTGGAATGAATGATTAGTTGCGTACTCCCTCAGGGCTATGGCAGGATGCAGTCATACCCAGAAGTGTTGATGTTATTTGACTATAATATGAAATCATATAGTTGGCATTAAACAAAATAAATGTAGGGGCCAGGGAGATGGCTCAGTGGAATAAGCGTTTCCCTGGCAAGCGCAAGGGCCTGAGTTCAATCCCCAGTTCCGCCAACAAAAAAATAAATAAATAAATATAAATATCAAGTTGTGCAGTAGTCTGATCAGGCACTGCTAATAAGGCTGAGTACAAGTGACACAGAGCAAGTACTGATTCCTCTTCCCATGTCTCACTGTGAAGCATGTGACCCCTGAGGACTCATCAGGCCAAGTGCTTTGGGCCCCTCATTGCTACTAGGAAACCTACCTATTCCATAAGGATCACCACTCCCATTTTAGGAGTTGCCACCTAGAAAGCACCTCATATGCTCTGGTCTACATAGCACGCAGCTGCACTGCCTCCCTCGGGTGATCCTCAGATATTATGAATGTCTCCAACTCCAATACAGTGCACTGTTGTGGGTTATGTCTCGATGTCTTCCCAAGGCAGGCTTTTCAGAGGTAGCTGAATTCAGTGTGTGACTGTTTGGTAGTGCAATTCTAAGATTAACAGTGCTAGGATAAAGATGGGTGATTGATGAATCACTGACTGGATTGGCACGACCCTAATCCATCCTAATCCCTACAGACTGAATACAATATAAGGGACATAAAGAGGCTTTCTCTCCTTTTCTCTGTCTCTCCCTCACTCCCTCTCTCCTTTTCTTTCTCTCTCCCTCTTCTTTCCATTGTTTCTCTTTCTGTCTTCTGCCATCATGAACTGTTGCCCCTCTGCCACATGTCACCCTGCTTTGGAACCAACAAATTACAGACTAAAACTTCCATTAACTGGGAGCTAAGTAAATTTTTCTCCCTTTAGCTTTGGATGTTGGCTATCTTGTCTCAGAAATGACAAAAGTAACTAAAGCACTCACTAATCACAACCGAAGAAGCAACTAGGAAGATTACATTATGGTGCTCAGGTAAAAATAGTTCAACATAGCATGACAAATCAATACCCAAGACATGTCTTCAGAAGAAAGCTACTTCCTATGGAGGCCATTTCATAAAAATTCTGGAGATACACATTCCACAAGCTATGCAAATCTCAAAGTAGGAACTTAAGACTAGGTGACATGACACCTCCAAAGATGACTTATAACTCTCCAGTAACATATTATAAACAAATCAAAGGAGGCTGCTTTCCAGGAACCCCCAAATGCAACTGTGAACTGGGAACCACCAAATCCAGCCTTCACAAGACCTGGTTAGTGTGTGAGAGAGCTTCCGGCTACGCTGTGGTGGCAGAACATACCGGTCCCAGCACAGGGGCAGCATGAGTGAGACCCT
>NW_004524686.1:3230627-3251732 GCF_000260255.1 Octodon degus | reverse complement strand
ATTTCACTTCTCCATCAAACTTGAAAGAGAATTTTGCAGGGTATAGTAGTCTGGGCTGGAATTTGTTTTCATAGAGGACTTGAAGTACTCTGCTCTGTGCTCTTCTTGCCTGCATGGTTTGTGAAGAGAAGTTGGCCGTAATTCTGACGAGTTTTCCTCTGAATGTGATCTGCTTCTTTTCTCTAGCAGCTTTCAGTAGAGTATTCTTGTGCTGAATTTCTGGGATCTTTACTATTATATGTCTCGGTGTGTTTTTCATTGGGTTGAGGTTACTTGGCGTTCTGTATGCTTCGGTTACCTTAATGTCAGATTCTTTCCTCATATATGAGAATTTTTCAGCTATTACTTCTGCCCATATTTCTATAATGTCATTTGTATTGACTCCTTCTTTCTCATTGATGTCTATTATTCTCACATTGTTCATCTTTGCATCATCTTGCAGGTGATGAATTATTCTTTCCTGCATCATCATTGTTTTTAAAAGATCCTTTCTTACCTTTTCACTAGCTACACCAGCATCTTCAAGATTTGAAACTCTCTCTTCACTTTCACTTAAATGGTTTTGTAAGCTTGTGATTGAGATTTTAATTTCCTCTATATCTCTTTCACTCTGCTTCATGCAATCTATTTCTTTCCTGTATTGCTCATTCAAGGAATCTGTCGTTTTTCTAATCTCCTCTATTTTTTTTTTATCAATGTCTTCTTTAGAAGCAGTTATAAATTCTTTTACTGCAGTGTTTTTTTCAGCTTGGGTTTCCTCCCTATGTTTCTGTAGTTGCTTCTTTACTTCAGATGCTATGAGTTCTGAGAATTTTTTTTTATTGCAGAAAAGAATTGCACTCTGAGTTCCTCTATAACTTTCTGCGGCTGCTTGTTTACTATCGATGCTCTTAATTCATGCATTTGAGCCGAGCTTGTGTCCTCTGCATTTGTTCTGGGTGGGCATTGGGTTTATTCCTTTTGTTTCTGCATTTGATTCTTTAGTGCAGATGTTATTAATTCAGGGATTTCTTTTTTTATTTCCAATCTGAGTTCCTCTATACCTTTCTGCAGCTGTTTCTTTATTTTAGAAGCCGTTGATTCATTGCTTTCAGCTGTGTGATTCCCAATTTGTTCTGTGTTCGTGTCCTCTGCACTTGTTACAGGCAGGCTTGGGTTCTGAGGTTGCGTTTTGTTCCTTCTCATCATTTTGTGTAGCACTGTCTTCTGACCTTTGTTGTAGATCTTTGTTGTAGTTATAACCTTAGCACATACTGAAGTTCAGGCGCAGATCTACAAAGTTTGGATTTATCCAGCTGTGCCTGCTTGGGTCTGGCTGCTGTGCTCAGCTCCTTCCTGCTGCTGCCCTTGAAGGTGAAACTGTTTTGCCCCTGTGGCAAGATGTTCTACTCCTGGACTAGCTGGGTGGTTCTATCCTCTACCCTCTGTGGGGACTGCAGCTGCAGGGTTACAACCCAGGCCTGTATGCCAGGTCTGAGCTGAGCCTGGAGGGTACAAGGTGGAGTAGGTGGGAGAGGCTGCTCTTCCACACACTCACTTGGTCTGGGCTGGACTGAGTCTGGGGGTTCCCGGAATGCAGCAGAAATTCCTACTCAGCAGGCACAGAGGGGAAGGTGCTGTGGAGTGTTGGGGGGCATCCCAAGGGGTGGAAGAGGGTCTCACCCACACTGCACCTGGGCTGGGACCAGTAGTAGGTCCAGCCGGTGCAGTGTCGCAGGAAGCTCTCCCACACACTCACTGGACCTGGGCTAGGACTGAGTCTGGGGGTTCCCAGAATGTGGCAGAAATTCCTACTTGGCAGGCAGGGTGGGGAAGGTGCTGCAGAGTGGTGGAGGGTGTCCCAAGGGGGTGGAAGAATACATGTTCTTTCACACATAAGAAAAGCAAAAAGATGAAAAAGGTTGATCTGGGAGTAGAATGGCAATGAGGGAATGGGGAGCCAGGGGCACCGGGAAGCTGAGAGCAGAAGTGGGTGTGGCTATGAGTGGGGCACGCCACATGTGTGAGATGTGGAAATATCACACTGGATTCCATTGCTATGTACAATCAATGTGCTAGTAAAATAGGTTAAATCAATTTCATTTCATTCTTCCCCACAAAAGATTTTTTTTCATTTAACTGAATGCCATGCTCAATTATAAAAGAAATTTAAGAAACAAACAACACAGATGTTGCTAAGTGCAAAACTAAAATGAATGAATGTTTAGAAGAACCATAAGCCTTCCAAGAGAATTTGCCTTTTGTCCCTCAGTTCTCCCTGCCCTAATCAGCCGTTTCAATTTTAGTATCTTCGTGAACAGTTCTGTACAGCTTTCCCACAAGACACTTACTTTCTATACTGACACCTGAATTCTCAGCTCCTCCCACACCTCCTTTGGTCCGAGGGATCCTATTTCTGTACGAGCATCACAATAGTGTTTGGACAGGATATCGTGTCTGCATCATGTACTATGAACAACTACTATGAAGACAACAATACGCAACGTATTTTATTGTAACAGTACTACTAACCTGTTTTGAAACTGTCTCATTGCTATTTGTTTCTCAATAAAATTAATAAAAGTAAATAAAAAATTTTAAAAAAACAAGTTTGATAGAAATCTGTCTCAATGCTGAGAGTGATGGTACACCCCTGTAATACCAACACTTGGGAATCTGAGGCCGGAAGATCTCTTGAATACAAAGCCAGCCTGAACTATATAATGAGATCGTGTCTCAAAAATCCAAAAGGAAAAAACCCAGTCTCAAAATCATATAGTAAGTCCTAGAGCAAGGATCAGTTTGATTGCCACATCCCAGCAGCTGCTAGGCCTGCAAAATCATGTTCACCTTTTTTTCATTGTTATTCTTATCCTTCCTTCTCTTTACCTAACGTGTTTCCACAATATCCAATCCCTCTGCCATCATTTCCCCCACAGAAATGTACTATGATTCCCAACATGTATTGTAACTGGCTAGAACTTCTTAGCCTGGCACACAGAGTCTTACCTTTCTCTGATTCTGTCCTACAAAGTTCTTATGCTTGGATCTTATGCCAAGATTGGCATGTTCCTACGGGGGTGGTGAGAGTTAAGCAGTCAACTGCTTCAACACCTCATAGGCTGGGATCAGTTATCAATCCATGGTGAGCTCCCCACCCCTTGGTGGAATACCATATGCTGTAGAAGTGGGGAGAGGTTTCCTCTCACTCTGCTGCACTCTTTCCATGTACAGCACTGCTGCCAGCTCCTTGGGGCATTTGGTGTTTCATGTATGTGTAGGTTTCTTTTATATGATCTCAGCACAGATAAATGAAAGCAAGATATTAAAATGTAATTTGTTCAGATCCTTGCCTTTAGGATAAGCACTAAGATGCTACCATCAGCCAAAAAATTTATAATCTAATTTAGATGTGGTGAGCCATGCCATCTTTCCTCTGACGCTTCTCAGTTTTCTATGGTTTTGTCAAAAGATTTTCTTGCAAACCATAAACAATGTTGTTTTTGTTTTCTCAACTTTACCATTCCAAGAAAGATTCTCTTGGTAAAGGCAGGAAGTAAGGACTACGTCCCTCAGCTCCCATTCTTTTGAAATGCCAGATTGAACAAGCGACTTACGTTTCATCTGCTGGATTCTGCTGTACGGACATTCTCCCCCTTGCCTGGCTTTTTACCTGGACTTTTCAGAGGAACTGTGTGTCTGATACTTACCGGACTGAGTTTTGTGATCAGCATTGAATTGGCTTAAGGAAAGAATTCTAAATTGACAGTCCTTGTGCTCTGAAACATTTCTTACCCAGGTATCCAAAGGTTGAACTTTTCAGCACTACCATTACACCAAAATCCAAGACAAGGTTTTAGTTTTTCTGTGGACAATTTTAGTTGTTCTCGCTACAGCTAGAGATAGGTTATTATTACTAGTTCATTGGATACTTCACTTTTTTTCCTTTGGTTTTTTTAGGGAAAAAATATGCTATACTATTTTTTTAAAAGTGTACCAGTTTTAAAATTTTGTATTTCTTTCTTAACCCAAGGCATAGTTAGGATAGAAGTGGAAGGCATTAGGCATGATTTTGTTTAAAAGCCTTCAGAATAGTGAGCAGTTGGTTTAAATTTAATTTGAGAAAGAAGCAGGAGCCATAAACAGATGATTTCCTGAGCATTCTAACAGGATCTAAGATTTAGAATGCCTTTGGGGATTGAAACTTTCTTAATAGTCTCCTGCCACCCTCCAAGAAAATGGGGAAAGGAACAGCTTTAATGTCATAAATGTAATTTCATCGAAGATCACAGCCATCTTATTTTTACCAAGCACACTAGGCGCACATCCAGAAAGAGAAAGAGAACAAGAGCTGCAGCCACATGAACTGCAGAGGACTAGAATAGTGCAGAGCTAGTCTGGCAGCTGAACACAGCGAAGGTCGTCACTTCCTTCCCTTCTTTCTGGCAACTTCTGAAATATAACCTTCCCCAGATTAGACGTAGGAGAATGGCACTAGAGTTTTCATTCTTTAGCTCAAAAGTCACTGAGTCACACTTTTGGTGGTTGCTGCAAGCATCAGCAAGATGTTGCCACTAAAACAGATTTGAGGCTTTGAAAATATACGAGAAGTGGCCTTGTAAGCTAGGGAGGAGATCTGATGGAAAGCAACTGAAATTCTCAGCCAACACAAAGAGGTAGTGGACTAGCAAGTACATTAACAACTGAGATGGAAGTGTTGAGTGCTATGCTTTTTGTGTGTACTTAATTTATTTTATTATTATACTGTAATATACAATGAAATAATTATACAGCTCACTTTAATGCACAATCTGAGGAAGCCCTGAGTTATTGGGTTTTTTGTTTGGTTGGTTTTTTTTTTAACTAGATAGGGCCATCAGGAAGTGATAGGAGACAGTGACAACAGAATGTCTTGCTTATTTCCAATTACTCTGTAGTCTTATTTTGGTTACTGTCACTGCAGAAAATCTTGCTTTATAATGACAATGTGATGAAATGGAAGCAGGCTTTCAGGGGGCATTCAAGACACAGTGTATAGTGTAGGGAAGAGATATGGATGTAAGTGATAAATAAAGTAATAAATGAGTCATGTGCTACCCTTTCAGGAGTAAAAGTCGTGTTGTATTCTGACTTCAAGCCTGATATCAGGTGCAGCTGTACAAATTTAATCGATGCACTTGCCACTATAAAGCCTGTCACTGGACAAAGTGTTCTCAGTGAGAGTTTTACTAGAGGAACAGGTATAACGCAAAATGTAAAAATGTATGAGAAATTACAAGATTGGCTTAAGATGGTCAGCCACAGAGTCCAGTGAGGAAGCGTGCAGAACACGTCTGCATACACAGGAGGCTGAAAGATTCAGTCCAAGGTCTGGCACTCACCGCAGTGTTCTCTGCAAGTCCGTATCAGGAGGCCGATGGGTCTGCACCAGAAGGCTAAAGAGTCTCAGGTGGAGGCCAAGAATCTTTGTTAGAAGTCAGGAGGTGACATCCATGCTGACTGTAAAGACCAGAACACCTCCAAAGAAATGGAACCTGAATGCTATGGTTTTTAAACAAACCCCTGAAGGGCTGACCAAACAGCTCAGCAGATTAAAGCACCTGCAAACAGACACGGGGGCCGGGGGTTCTATCCCCAGGCCTGCCATGCCGTTCCCGCCCCCCAGGGGACGCTGAGATGGCAATTGAGACCAGGCATGGTGGCAAGCACCTGCAATGCCAGCTCTTAGGAGGCTGTAAACAGGCAGATCACTACAATTCTGATCAAGTCGTGAGATCCTGAACACCCTGTAGACCCTTCCCTAAAATACAAAATTTTTTTTTTAAAAAAACCCTTGAAGAAAGTAGACACACTTTTTTTTACACACTCCTAATATTCTGTGCACCCCTAGATTTCCAGTTTCATCCAACACAAGGTCTCAATCTCTTATGCAAGAAGTAGTACAACTTGAAAGGGCAAAATGATAAATTGAACTAAAAATGTACATGTTTAACTCCTGATCTAACTTTAAAGAAAAGTAAGGGGTCTGGTAGGTACTAAAACGTCTTTAATCAAGTTTCACAATGTGCACGTCTTTTCTTGGAAATCCAGCATACCGCAGCGTTCCCCTCCACTTAAAATAACAACCATCCCGCGCAGGCGATCGGAACCATTTGCAACACTTGGATGAAAAGGCATATCGGTTTCTATGCATGGGCTTTATCTTTCAGTCACATTTTCCTCTGGGAAAACCTTTATTAGATTCTCAACTCCAAGTATATTCTGACCGTATAATTTAGCAGAAAGCTGCACTTCCATAAGCCTATTTTCATCATGCAGCCAATTGTTCATCATGAATATAAATACAACCCATAGGCTTCAGCGAGATGCGGTACACTTTCAGGACTACCTTAAAATAAAAGTTGAATAAATTGTCACTGAAAATTACACAGCCGCATTACCTGTATTTCGAATTGTACTGATTAAGTCTTTCATATACCCAGCCCATTCAACAGAGATAATTAGATAGCACAAGAAGCTCTAGCATTATAAAATCAAAGAATTTAAGTCTCATTGTAAGCTGGAAGAGCCAATCAGGCCTGTGTTGCCTGTGTTTATAAGGCATGAATGCCACCTACTGGCCAACACTAAAGTTGCAACGTCTCTTCAGGAGCCACCTGTATCTGGAATCTGACCCTGACAGGGTTTTCCCTATAGCCAAATGCGCTATCTAAGGTTGGCTGCACGCTGGTCTCGCGGGATGTTAATAATTTCGTAATCAGACCGCACGGGTAGAGTTTGGGCTCTGATCATTATAGCTTATACCATATACGCATTGCATATAGCAAGCATATCTATTTGTTTACTCGTTTTTCAGAAACGATCTTTCCTTCATAGAACATAATCTCCACCAGAGCAGCAATAGTCTGCTCATACGTATTGTACTGGGCTGAGAGCAATACCAGGCACATCATGCCTCTGTGCTGTATAAATAAATGAAAGTGTAAATGAGCAGAAATGAAAGACGGCTTTAAGGCAATATAACTCATTGGCTAATAGCCTAAGTTTTATAAAGACAGACAAGAAGGGCCAGTGAGATAGCACAGGGACTGAGATTCCATCCCCGGCACCATGTGCCACACCGGTCCCTCCTCCCTCGGGCGGTCTGAGCTGGCCACTGAGAACAGGCGCAGGGCCACACACCTATATTCCCAGATATGGGGAGGCTGAAAACAGGAGGATCACTATGACTCTGAGCTGCGTGGTGAGACCCTGCACCAAATACATTAAAAAGAAAAAAAAAAGACACGAGTTAATTGTGACTCCTTTTGTATCCTTTATGTGTTGAACTTTTGTCACATTTCTTAATTTTTTTCTGCCTCAATTTGCTCATCTATAAAATAAAGATAACACCATAGTAGTCAG
This sequence comes from Octodon degus, assembly GCF_000260255.1. Classification (NCBI taxonomy): domain Eukaryota; kingdom Metazoa; phylum Chordata; class Mammalia; order Rodentia; family Octodontidae; genus Octodon; species Octodon degus. The sequence goes on along the minus strand of NW_004524686.1, from coordinate 3,244,349 downwards.
AACAATTAAAAAGACAAATGTTTATGAAATGCACAAAGTACTTAATAACTAATATTATGACAATTGCTATTAAATTCTAATTTAATACAACTGAGAGGTCACGAACTTTAATAAAGACATGAAGGAGCTTTCTTTTTAGTGTTCATGTCAAGAGCTCTTCCTTCTCCACCCCCCTTGTCCAAAGCTCCCAGTCCCTGTCTGACCTACAGAAGTCTCCCGCTACCAGCTCTTAGTTGATGTCTACTGGGCATCAGGATTTAAATAGTCATAGGTGCTTGGGGTCATTAGGAGGTAATAGTCTAAAAATGTCTAGCCATATTCTGAAGTGCTCCAATCACTCAGGACTCTTTCTGGAAGGTTTTGGAAGAGTTTTAATTTATATCAAAGCAGATGTCCCATTCTGTTGCCTGACAGGGAACCATTTTGTATTTGCAGGGAACTCAGTGCCCACAGACACTTCTGCAGAACGCGTGCCAGGCAGCAGAACGCCACTCCTACGGAGCTCTGGTGTCTCAGAATGTGGGGGCCAGGGGCAGCGCTACTGCTGATCCAGCACACGACAGCATCATGAAGAGCCCGTGTTCTTTCCATGAGGCCCTGTGACCCAGAATTCCATTTACTTTGAGGTTAGCTCCTCTTCTCAATTTAAGTTGTTCCAAAAGAAATTTGGTCTAACTTGGACTTTGGTCCAAATTTGGTCCAATTTGGACTTGCTTTCTCCCTGAAAGGGAAAGAACAGGTCCCAAAAGACTTTAGAGGAAGGAACAGGATCTTTCTCTTAAAGTCCTAGTAGATCATTTCTCTTGTCTCTTAGATCAAAATATCAAAATAGCCCTTTTCTCAAACTGCCTGAGTCATAAGATGCAGCTCTTGGCTTAGTCTCTGATCAAGCAGAATCTGTCTCTGGAGACACATGAGGCCTTTGCCCTTTGGGTTTCATGGGCTGCAAACCTTTGGGTTTCATGGAGGTGAGGAGACCTTCTATGGTTTGAACAAAGGAGTGTCCCCGAAAGGGGCCATATTAAAGGTGTGAGGACCAGGGTGGTGGTACTGGGAGATGCTGTGGACTTTCAGGAGGGAAGGCTGAGTGGGAAGTGCTCTCAAAAGGGACTGGAGCGTCCAGAGGACCAAATCCAGAGGGCCACTAGGTCTTGGACTTCAAATGCTAGAACCATGAGCCAGAATAAACCTCTCTTTATTTTAAAAGCAACCTATGTCAGGAATTCGATTATAGTAACATAGAGCTGTCTAATACAAGATCTGACAAAACCCAGTTTTGTTTAAAAAGAGAATGGAAAGAGTAGAAGTAGGGCAGGCAATTCCAAGTCCCCTTATAGGCAAATACAGTGGCCAGAGTGAGAAAAACAATGGTAGTATATTAAGTTATCGCTGATTTTTTTTTTAAAGGTCCCTGAAAGCCAGTATGATGGTACATGCCTGTTGTCCCTGCTACTTTGGAGGATCAGGTAGAAGCATCCGTTTAGCCCAGGAGATTGAGACAGATTGCAGAAACATGCTGAGACCCTACTGGAAGGTAATAAATAATGTTTAATTATCAAAATAATTATTTTAATATTGTCATTTTAAAATATTTTTATTTTTTATCTTGTAAAAAGAACAAAAAATAGGAAAAAAAATATTGGAAATGATACAGAATTTCACTGAACAAAATGATAGGAACTCAACAGTGGTTGTTATATTGTGTATTATTGCCTTCAAATTAGTTGTTCAGATTGCCAGATATAAGCATGCAAATTTGGTCAAAGTAATTTTTTTTTTTTTTTTTTTTTTTTTTGCGGAACTGGGGATTGAACTCAGGCCCTTGTGCTTGCCAGGGAAGCGCTTATTCCACTGAGCCATCTCCCCGACCCAAGGTCAAGGTAATTTTAACAAGAGAAAAAAAGTTGAGCATTAACTGTTCTTTTCAATAGGTCAGTAGCAATCACCACTACCATGACCCATGCAAACCTGTGTAAACATGTATATATTTTCCCCTCCTTTCTTTCTTTGCTCCTTTCCCTTGTTCCAAGTGTTCCTTCCCTTTGAGCAGTTTCTTTCCCTCTAACTGTATCTGTTGTACCTTTCAGATCCTATGTACTCTTTTAAGTTCTTACATTAGGGAGACAATACAGTGCTTACACATGTGGGTCTGATTCATTTCACTTATGGGTCTGATCTGTAGGCACATTCCTATAAAAGCCTCACATTTATTTTTTTATAGCTGAATAATACTCCATGAAACAACTTTTTAAGGAAATACTTCCTTTACATTCCATGTACAAGCCATATATTCAGTGGAAACGTTACATATTTAGATCTACATTAAATTCCTAAAAACTTCCACTAAATATCATACAGACTGGACAAGAACACCCTGGAATCAACATTCTCTATGAATACAGATGTCAATAGTTTTACTGTGCCTCAGTTTCCTCACCTGTTAAGTACAAGATGAAACAGATGTACAGGCTCAAAGCTTTTTCCTAGCCTGTACATTCTTGTCTATGAATCCACACTTACCTACAACCTTAGATGAGATATACATGATTTGAACCTGGTTTTATTCACTGTTCAAGTACATCCTGACCTCCTGTCAGGAGCCCCAACTCTGTAAGGACATGACAAAATCATACCCAAGAACGAGGCAAGTTCCTGCCTTCCAGAGGCTTTGTGGAGGAGAACAGACAGATGCAAGAAAAAGTTAGAAGGAAGAGCAGCAAGCAATCACTAAGCAGCTGTGACCTGGAAGAGAGGAGTGGCCTCTGGGAAGTGAAAGTGTGGGGAGGCTGACGGTCACGTTCAAGCTGTGCATACAAGAGCAGGCCTGGCCTAGAAGACAGAAACCAAGGAAGGGGTATAAGCAAAGATTACAGAGCGAGAGTTAGCTGGAAATGGTCATAAAGCTGATGTGAGCAGAATGAGAATGATCCTGGGTGACACCGATGACCATGACTGGTGGAGAGTAGCCACAAGAATCTGCCACCTACCACGCACCACCACTTTGGCTACAATGTGCTGTACAGTGTTCATAATAACTCGGGGACAAACTATCATACTCCACATTTTGCCCTCGAGTTACCTTGGCCAGAGTAGAAAAAAAAAAAAAAAGTGGTGAATCTGGGCTTAGAGTACAGGTCCCTGCAACTTGAAAGACCACAGGTCTTTGCCACACTTCGTGGCCTCTTGGAAATGCAGTGGCTTTCCAAACATCCCCCATGGACCTAAGAATCAGGCTGTATGTCCACCAATCCACAAGGGCCAGTTTAGGAAAACAAAAGTGCCTGTAGCAACCTCCATCTTTCTTCATACAAATGAAAATAAAGCTCTCCTGCTCCCACCAAGAAGGGCACTGTGGGATGGGAAGGCCGTGGAGCTGCACAACTGAGATGGTCTCACTAGTAAGTGGGATCAAAAGCCTTAATATTACTCATTTGCCACTAACATGTTCGTATCTGCACATATTTGAAAAATAACACAGGAGCAGCATTTGCCCTTTTTATCTTAAAACTGGATTAAGGGCTGGCCAGATGGCTCAGTAGACTAAAGTGCCTGCTGAGGCAGATGCATGGACTGGGGTTCAATCCCCAGCATGCTGTACTGGCCCTGCCCCCAGGGCATGCTGAACCAGAGAATGAGACTGGGTGTGTGGTGGCACATGCCTGTAATCCCAGTGCTTGGGAGGCTGAAAACAGGAGGATCACTAGGAGTCTGATCTGTGTAGTGAGACCCTGTAGACGCTGTACTAAAAAACATAAAAAAAAAAAAAACACCTAGATTGAGGGCTCCATAGAAAAACAATGAAGTCTCTGTTGCATTTGATCATTGGGCCACCAGGCAAGGGCTGCAAGAGCATGACAGGAGAAATGCAGACCACAGAACCTGGGCTGAGTTCGGCTGAGAGGAGCACAGATGGATGGACCTCGCTCTCCTCCCATCCCACATAGACACAGCACATCACCTCCAACACATGCAAACCAACCCTTCTACAGGAGAGCCAGTTACCCCAGCACATGTTTTCTATTTGGAATTCTCATGATGGCTTCTGGAGAACAGGCACACATTCTTCAGGGTCACCTCACAGTGTGACCACCATGTAAGGCACACAGAGACATACACAGAATTTAATCCTCCGGTCAACACTGTTCACATGGAAGTGAAGCTCCTCTCTCTACTCTGCCAAGCACACTGCCCACAAAGCCACAGACCATGACAGCTCAGCTCTGCCTCAACCACCATTGCCTGCCCTACCATTGTAAAAACTGCCTTTTGATCTGTGACCTGCATTTAAAAAAGGACATCTGGTGGTTAGAGTGCTAATTAGCTATCATTTAAAAGTTATTTCTGCCTTGTTAACTGAGTTATTCTGTGATCAAATTATGGGATAATTTAGAGGAACTCAGGCATATTGATTGCATAATCCATAATGTGTGTAATTAATAACTACCCCCTAAAAAGCTATGTGTGAGAAACTGTACGGATTCACACTCTACAAAAAGCCAGGGCTCAAATGTTGCTTGTTCCTCACTGCCTTTTATTAACTCTATATGAAAGGGAAAGCTTTCAAGGACAATGAAATCAAGATTGGATGCCAGAATTTATCATACTGTTACACAACTTGCATCCTTAATGTCTGCAGACTGGGGTCAAGAGGGAATCCTCTTACCCTCAGTGCCTGAAGTGTCATTTTTCTGGGATGGCACATCCATAAAGGCACTATAGAGGCTGGCTCCTTATTGATAGTGTCACCCACCAGTTCTGAGTTATAGATGATGACTCTGGTAAGGGCCAACACTATCACCAACTTACAGACAGGACCTGATGGGTGGAGAGGTTCAGTAGTCCACCTCAGGCCCCACAGCTGGGAAGTGGCAAGACCAAGACACAACTGCCGTGCCTATCTGGCCTTGGAGCTGTGTTCTGAACCCCTCTGTTGTAGCTGTGTACTTCCCCAAAATTCAGTCTCTCTTTGACATACTTCAAAGTTCCTTCTCTTTGGAGATAAATGGGGGCAAATAGGCAGTGTTCATAGAAAACAAAGGTACTGACAATATGATGAATAAAGTGACATCTTACAGACAGAAAATAGCCACAAGAAATCATCGGTTGTGAGAAGCCAAGAAATCCTTCAAATTAAGATGGCTATACTATGAAACTTTAAACTGCTTACTGAGCAGTGTTATAGTCTATTATATGTTCATTAGGGTTTCCATAACAAGTCATCACAGAGTAGGTCACAGAAGAGCAGCAATCTATTTCCTTGCCGACCTGGACTTTGGATGTCCAAGGCCAAGGCATCAGCAGGGTTGGTTTCTTCTGATGCCTCCCAGCCAAATGCTCCTAGGCTTGTAGATGACCATCTTCTCTAATCTTTTCCTCTATTTTTTCTTCTCATTTCCTCTTCCCTTAAGGACATAAGACATATTAGGATAGAGCCCGATCCAAGGACCTCACTCAACTTTGTTTTTTTCTCAACAGTATCTGTTGTATTGTATAGTGCTGTCTGAAAATTAATTGTTTAGGTTACCATATATATGCATGCAAAACTGGGGGAAGAAAGTTATAAGAAATTAAAAAGATAAAAAATCTTTAAGCATCAACTTCTCCTTTCCATAGACTAGCAGAAATTCTTTCCCCCACTCCCTCCTTTTATCCTTCTCCTCATCTCAGTATTTCCTTCCCTCTGAACAGATTCTTTCCCTTCTCACAGTATCTATTGTACCTTTCAGATTTTATTTATTCTTTCAGCTTCTTACATGATTGTGACATTACAGTGTTTGCACATGCAGATCTGATTTATTTCACTTAAAAGTATAGTCTCTCATTGCATTCATTTACCAATAAAAGCCTCAAATTTATCCTTTTTATAGCTGAGTAATACTTCATTGTATAAAAATAGAACATCTTCTTTAAGCATCATTCAACTTTAATTACCTCTTCAAAGACCTTTTCTCTTGATATAGAATGAAGTACTGAAAGTTAGGACCTTAACGTATGCTTTTGGAGCAAAAGATCAATATCCACACCCCTCACACACACATACACACAAAGACACACACATGCTTTTCCTCCAGACTGTCAGTAACATCTCCTAAACTCACTGTCTAAAGAAAAGGGAATTTTTTTTTAAAAGTTGAAGACAAAGTTATTTTTCACATATGGAGTAGATGGGGGAAAAAAACAGATAGGAAGCTTATGTGCCAGGAGGTAAAATTCAGGGTAGCAAATAAGAATTCAGCAGAAACAGGACAAGAAAACCAAAAAAGAAAATATTCCAGGAGCAACTTTAACTCTCCCCACAAGACAGATATAGTAGGATTCTTCCTCTCTGTACAAAAGTCCTTGAGTGTGTTTTGTTTGCTTGCTTGTGACTGTTAGAGAAATGATAACTACTGAAGGATACATATCTTTGGTGACATAGAGATGAATGGCAAGGCAGTTTTCCTGTGAGTTGCCATCAGATCCCAGCCTGCTAATCTAATCAGAGGCTGTGCAAACCCTTGTCATAGAAATGTGATTCAAATATTCATTTCTTGATTCTTAGCCCAGTTTACCATCCCTCAACAACAAAATAGAGCTAGAAGGAATGCCAAGTGTTTGCAGTGAGAACAGAGGGCATCTCCTTGGATCCAAAGCAGTACAGTAATTCAGAATCTAACGTGCAGTGACTGCTTCGGCGACACATGTAATCAAACATGCAGCTGGCCAGGAGAGAAATCTAAGTGACTCACAAAAGCTCTTTGGTTCAATCCCATGCTATGGAATTTCATGAGAGAAATAACAGTATTAAATCTCCTAGCAATTCGCAAGCAACATTTTCAATTAGAATCATTGTATTCTAACCTTAAATAAGGCTGTTAAATAAGTCAGGCTAACAAGCTAATAAGTGGATCACTTTCAGTTAGAGTATTGTCTTACACCTCTTCGGATCATTCCAGCTGACAATATAGAGGGAAAAGTTTTGCTCTGGTGCTATTGCTGTGTGAATGGCATCTGTGTGGAGCTAACAGGGCCCTTGGGCCAGCATGGTGCCACACACCAGCTGGTCAGGACAGCTGGGGAGCATATATCTACTGAGTCCTGTGTCAGGAGCCTCAGCTGGTCACTGATAAGGCAGCCATGCCAAAGGCATATTGCAATTTGGCCAGAAAACAATTTAATTGTGTGTGTGTGTTTGTGTGTGTGCATGTGTATGTGTGCGTGTGTTTGATGACCTGAATCATACAGTTTACTGACAATTGTTTGTAAGTAATGACAGTAAGCAATACAAATGCTCCAAGAAATTCAGTTTCTTTCTCTTTGAATGATGTGAAGCAAAAAAAAAAAAAAAAAAGATGTGAAGAAAAAAGAAGCAGATCCAGAAAAAGAGAGAAAGCAAATGAAATATTTTGCAGTATATTAATATGTGAGGCCTGGCCTACACGTATGCATACCGACACCCAGCCCACAGGAACTGTTGATTGTGAAGGGATTTAAACTCCAGCTCACCCAGTGCAAAATCAGGATATTTCCTCTTTATTGTTCACCCCAAGAAGCTACAATCCATCCCATATTCCAGGTTTGTGGCCATAAGAATAACAGAATAAGGGATAACAACTGATGCCTGAGAACCTTAAGAAAGACAAATATGCACATTTTAAAGAAAATGCACAAGTCTCAAAATATTGGTGCTGATACCAGATCAGGTATGATAAGCAACAATCATGTCAGTATTACGGAAGCTGTTGGGGTGGAAAGGGTGGCCCAACCCTGAGGAACCACCCAGGAGCTACAGGACAGAGAGGAGGTGCTAAGCAAGGGGCAGGAGCTCCTATTGGAGTGGAGCTGAAGGCAGTGAAGGAGCACAGCTCCAGCAAGGACACAGACGTGAGGCCAGAAAGAGGTAGGAGTAGGAGCTGGTGCAGATCACCAGCATGCTGGCAACTGTGTTCCTGGAAGACACTGGCCAGCTCTAACACCAGCATCCAGATCATGAGCGTGGGCCTTGACACTGAGGCCAGAAAGGCTGCCCACGGTGTAGACATCAGTCCAGCCACAGTGGTAAGGCAGGCCATGCCTGAGCTTCAGGAGCTCGCAGAGATTTCAGCCAGTAATCGAGAAACTGGAGGGAATCAGAGAGCCTGCTGAGGACCAGCTTGTGGCAGAGTTAGCAGAACTCAAACAGGAGGAACTAGACAAGAATTTGCTGCACACCATGGACCTGAAACACTCCCTCTACTAAATATTCCCTCTAACGCCTACTATCAAAACTTCCAAGCAGGCAGAAGACCACAGGGAGTAGAAAACCAGTTGAGTCCACGTCCCTGGTCCAGCTGGGCTTGACCAGGAGACACTGTCATGTGCAGGGCAGGCAGGTTGCACAGCACAAGCAGTCTCAGCTCTTGAACCTCCCTCCAGAGCAGCAGAATCACAGCACTGCCCTCTCCACACAGCATAGTCCACACCCAGCGAGGCAGCAGGAGGAGGCAGGTGAGGTGGAGCGGGAGGTCTTCCTGTCTATAGTGTACAACTTCTGTAACACAAACTATATTTGGAAGTCCAACTCCAAGATACTGGATGACACTAGCTCCACTGCTAAATTCTCAACAGAAAGATCAACTGTTTGCCGTTGAAATGTTCTGAAATGTCACTTCTGTCCTTTGAAGTCAGTTAATTTGTTGCAGGTCTCCTTGTTAAGACTTGTAAGGTACTGGTGGAAAAGAGGTGTTCTAAAGGCCATGGGCATTTTCTTGCACTCAGCTGTGACCATGAATCTGGTTTGAGTTTCCTCAAGAGCTGTATTTCTGTCCATCACCTGTGTGCTGACCCCTGTGTCTGCCTCGCTAACCCACTCTTTGGTCCCACTCCACTTGTCATTTGGAGTTTGTGACACTAATTTAAAATAGATAGTGTTCTCTGAAGAGCAAGGGAGATGGTTAGAATTAAATTCCAGCCATACAATTTTCTAACATAGCTCTAAGGTCCTTGCTGCCACTGGTGTTGAGCTGAATGGTAACTGACTGGAAACAGGTGCAGGTATTTATATTCATATGAAACTTCAGTCTATATCTGCTATGCAGTATCTTGGGTAATTTTCAAAACATAAGAAAATATTGGAAAATGCTAAGTAGCAGTTTTGAAAACGCAAACACTTAGAATCAAAACAGAATCACATGGCTACTTGATGGTATAGTTCTATGAACAGCAGAATTCCAAAGATGCTGATCCTAACATGGATTGGTCGTTTGTATTCACGATCTATCATTCTAGTCACTTATCTATCATTCTGCTAGTAAGGAAAAAAGATAAAGGCAGTGTGATGTGGTGGGAAAAGCAAGAACAAATTTATCAGCAGGATACTGGAAGGATTTTGTGACACTCCCTGGGTTTTGCTGACAGTTTCCTGTAGAGCATTGATTTTCAAAGTTGATTATGTAATAAAATCACAAGGGTAACCATGAAAAACAAACAGTATACTAGCTCCACTCAGACGAATTGTATCAGAATCTCGGGGACAGGGCCCATGAATAAGTACATTTGAAGAGCTCTGCAGCTGACTTAAGTCTATTAATAGGATCAAGAATTACTCTTTCAAATATTAGAATTAGCATTGCTCAATCTTACTGAGTCCCAGGTCCAACTTTCTGCTCAAAAAATTTAAAATCTCCAGAAAATAGAAGGTAAGTTGAACTATTTAGGGACCGGCCAGATAGCTCAGTGGACCAAAGTGACTGCTTAGGCAGATGCAGGGACCGGGTTTGATCCCCAGCCTGCTGTACTGGCCCTGTCCCCAGGGTGTGCTGAGACGATGATTGAGACTGGGTGTGGTGGCATGCACTGTAATCCCAGCACTTGGGAGGCTGAAAACAGAAGGATCACTACAAGTCCGATCTGTATAATGAGACCCTATAGACCCTGTACTGAATACATTTTTTAAAAATAACTTTATATTCGGAAAAGAACCATTAGGGGAAAAAATACCCACCCACTGTCAAGAAAGCTGAGCCATATTGGGCCAGATATGGCAGCTGTGTGTCGATGTTTGTGGATCAAATAGACTGAATGATGGTATGCTCGGCAGTCACCCAAAAAGAGTCTGCTAGCTCACCCAGAGGTGTGATGGGAAATTCTATGCTTCGCCAATGCTTCTTCTCTGGAAACACAGGCAGAGACAGTGACACAAGGAGTCCCGATTGCAGCAGGGCAATGTGGGATGACACACAAGAGTGCAGAACACAAGAGTCTGTCATGAAGGAAAATCTATATGCTCACACTGCCATTTGTGCGCAGAAAGAGAAGAGACAAAATAAGAGCCCTATAGAGTTGGACAAAGCACAAAATGACTGCAACACACAACAGGGTACAGTTGTCTTAGTCTAGGTTTTTCCATATGTAGAATTTGGCACATGGAACTTGAATGCTTGTAAATTATTTGATGAGTGACAGGAAGCACCAGGAGGGGTACAGGGACGTGAAACAGAAAAGAGAAAGGAAATAACAAGGACATATTATCAAGTAATTACATTCTATGAGCAACTGGAGCTGTGCTCTATTGGAGGGAAAATGCTGAGAGCCCTGAAGATCATACACCTCAGAACAACCCCACCCAAGGAAGGGGCCAGGATGCTTACACACCTTCCACTCTGTGGGTCCTAAGTTGGGAGTTGCTATGGGAGGCACCAGGGTGCTAACACCTGGCAATTCAGGCAACTCCTGCAGGGCCCATGGGCTGACTGGCTCCAGCAGCTAACAAAAGGTATCTGCAAACCAGTGTGGTACAGGTGTAGCCTTCAGGTGGCCGGCAATGAAATGGAAGGACTTAGCCAGGAAGCAAGAGCCTTCACAGAACCTGCTATGATATGAAAGTGCTCAGGCACAGTGGAAAGAAAGAACACCAGGTCTGTCATGGGGAAATGTGTGTTTGCATCCAAGAGTAACAGCAGTGTGAGAAGCCAGCCTAAAAGATATGTTCTTCACAAAGCATAAAGCATAGTGTGCCCATAAGCTGTAGTGACTGACAGTTTTCCAAAATGAAATATTATACCTAGTGTTTAGAAAAGGACATAGTCTTCCAAGTCACTGTCCTGAGGCATGTCACCCTGTTTGACTGCAGACCCTGAACCTCCCCTTATCTATGGGCGGGATTGCTTAATGGTGCCCAACTCACAGTGATTATATGATTAAATGATTTTAAACATGATTAAATGTTTTGAATCATATAAACAGACCCTGGCCAGCCATTCATAACCATCTGAATGTTGGATACCATCATTGTCTTTGTGATCATCATTGAGTAGAAATGTTTGGATACCACAGGTAAAGTGAACAGGAATACAACAAATTCTGTAACAATTACTCTCTGGGGACCCATGTTAGAAGTAGTGTCTAACCCAGGATGTCACTACATGCCTGTAACCTCACTACTCTGGGAGGCTGAGTCAGGTGAATCACAAATTCAAGACTGGCCTGGACAACTTAGAGCCTCAGTGAGACTCTGTTTCAAAATTAAAAAAAAAAAAAAATCTGAGGATGTAGCTCAGGGCAATGGCCTTAGGTTTAGTCCCCAGTCCTGGGGGGGAAGATGGTAGATATGCTAGTAAAACCAATAAGAGTATGTATATAGGTGGGAAAGAGAGGGCAGGAATGAAGGGGTGGATGGAGGAAGGGATAGTTAGACAAAAGTGTTTATAAGGCTGCAAGTAGAGCTAGTTTAAAAATGTTTTATTCTTTTGTTATCCTGTTTCCAAATTACCCAAAAGCATGGAGTGAACAATTTCTTCATTGTTACAGTGGCCAGCTGATGGGCACTTAAATTGCACTAGGAAACAAATGCAACCCGGGAAGTCTAGTGTCTTGAATCCAAAAGAACTGCAGTTGTGGAAACTGTTCCTTCTGTCTGCTTCTCTGCTGCAGTAGAATGTAGGGAACATGGTAGAATATCTGAGGACTGAGGTTGCTTTCACCCATCACACCAGCCTAGTGGTAGACCTCTGGGACAGCAGTAGAATGGACAGAAAATTGAAGGGCCTGCAGACACCCCCATCCCATTTTTTATTCCCCTTTATTCTTTAAAAAAATGAATTATTGACATTAAATAAAGGTTTTATGAATGTTCTCCAGTTGGTTGAGATTGGGAGGCTTTGTTTGTCGCTCTCTGAATAAGACCAGCTCCCTGTCTCTGCAACAGAGCTGGGGAAACAGCTCCTTCATCGCTTCTGTGGGCATTTGGGGACCAGATTCTTCCTTCTCTGTAGTCCAGATGTGGAGAAGAGGTGAGTGCACTAAGCTTGCTGCCTATCCATAGAGCTGCAGAGGAAACTTCTCCATGTCCTGTGAGTCATCAAGAGCCACAGCCACCTCACTCACCTCAGCTGCTCAACATTTCTCTTCCTTTCCTCATCTCTGTCTTCAAGGACCTCCCCAGCAGTAAAGAGGCATCCAAGGATCCAGCTTGCCATGATCCTTCTCCACCATGTTAGAGAAGCTTCAGGGAATCCTGGAAGTTGTAGGCTGGACATGGTCTCCTGGGTGGAACAAGGGGTGGTGGGGTACATAGTAGCTAGTATTAAAGCCCAGACACCACTTTTCCATAAGATGAGTCTCTGAAAAGGGAGAAGCTGCCTGCTTCATTGGCTAAGGAGGACTCAGAAGCCCAGGGTTAATGGCAAGGATTGACCTTAGCCAGTCTTTTCCTTCTCTGTAATATTATGGTTCAGAGATGCAGGATGTGAGGCCATGGATGTTGTGCAGGGGCAGCCAGATAGCTCAGCAGATTAAAGCACTTGCTTAGGCAGATGCAGGCACTGGGGTTCAATCCCTGGCATGCCATGCCAGTCCCACCCCCAAGGTGTGCTGAGAGGGCAACAGAGACTGGGCGTGGTGGTGCACACCTATAATCCAAGCATTTGGGAGGTTGAAAACAGGAGGATCACTAGGAGTCCAATGTAGTGTAGTGAAACCCTATAGACCCTGTGCTAAATACATTTTTTTAAATGATATTCAGTCTAAACCCCATCAAACTGAAGCAAAAACAGTTTATTTGTACTTTACCCTTTACTGGGTTCTTCTTCTGTTGATAGTGTTAATAAAAAGTGTTCAGCAGATTTACCAGGCACTGCTTAACAACTGACATATTGTCTGTTACTTTTCTCTCATTGCGGGGACAAAATACCTGACACTGAAAATTAAGGAAGGAAAGCCTTATTTAGCTCATGGTTAATGGAGATTTCAGTCCATACTCAGTTGGCTCCAAGGCAGAATGGCACATGGCAGAGGGCAGCCATTCATGGTGGAAGAAAACAGCAAAGAACAAAGAGGAGCAGCAGCTGGAGCAGCTAGCAAGCCCCTCTCCCCTCCTTATATTGGATTGGGGCTATCCTCCCCAGGGGGGGTGTAGCACTCACACCCTTAATCCCAGCACTGGATCATGAATTAATCACAAACTCTAGAAGCCTACCCCAGTTACTTCATGAGGCTTTTGGGGGACAACTAGACACAAATCATAACACATATCAACCCAGAAAATCTAAGATGAAAAGGGTAAAATTTCATTACAATACTTAGTATTCACAGAAGTAATGTAACCATTACCTATAGACACTGGGAATATAGAAAACTAGCGTCAGTTTCTGTGTATTAAACCTTTCATCTGGGGCTGGTGAGATGGCTCAGTGGTCTAAAGCACCTACTTGGAACAAGCTTGGCAAAGCACAGGGACCACGGTTCAATCCCCCAGCACCACATGCC
>NW_004524686.1:3216143-3229087 GCF_000260255.1 Octodon degus | reverse complement strand
TGGTTTCAAATTCATGACACTCCTGCCTTAGTGTCCCACGTGCTGATATTACAGGCATGTGCCACCACACCTGGAAGAAAGAGCATATTCAACAAGAGCAGAAGATACTGTTATGGCTATCATTAAAAAAAATGCATACCATAACCCCATGCTAAATCTGAATGATTTACTTCCACATGTATTTTATGTGAAAAACAAACATCTACCTTGTCTAAGCTGATGATATTATGACATTTTCTGTTATGTGGAGTCTGTCTCATCCTCACTGATCTAGCTCCCTGGACAGTCATACAGAGTTGATCTACATTTTCCAGAGTTCTCACTGGCTTGCTTCTTCTGAAGCATTATTTCAGAAAGAATCAATGACAACAAAATGGAAAAGGAGACTGCTGCACCTGAAATTGTAGGGGTAAATGATAGATGAGGATGAAGAAAGAGTTGGAATGCAGCACCTTCTTCTCCAGATGGGAGTAAAGGAACTGCTCAATGACTCCAGGGTGTTTATGTATGCATTAGGGAGTCAAGCTCTTGTTGGTTGAAATCCCTCTAACTCCCAACTTGATTGCTTCGCCCACCTCAGGGTTCCTCATGTTCTCAGAGCTGTAACAGCTTATCACATGCCTTGCCTCAGGTGCTCCACATGTGTGATTGATCTCCAACTTCAGCCACTCTACACATCTCCTCCTGTTTTACAGTTGCAAGCAATGGGTGACCAGCTGAAGTTGGAGGAGCTTGTTTGGATGACTCTGCCAAAGACCTTTTCATTCTTCAACCCTTTCATTCAGAGTGAACTTACTCATGTAGGCTAAAGATTTTTAGTCAAAGGATTTCAGGTCCCTACATCCAAAAATTTAATTTTATGCAATCTATTACCCATAACAGTGGTCAGTTACCACTGTAGCTAGAAATTGTGAGAAGGTGTTAGTGATTTGAGGTTCTTTTATAGCAACATATTATGGCATTGTTTCATACATCTTGTGGTTATATTTTTCTACCGGATGTTCCAGATCAAGTTAAGGTGAGACCTGTATGAATTACTATTACTTTCTTGCTATCTATCAAGGTTAGTAAACTCTCTTCTTAATTTACCTTGGAACTATGTACAGCACCTCTTAGTTCTTCACTCAGTATCAGCTGTCTGAATGAGTCATAGCCATTGCTTAACCAAGTTGCTTTCTGTGAAAGCTTGGAAGATTTTTCTATCCTAGCAACTCTTCTTAGGCATACCATGCACCATAAATCTGCTTCCTCTGTGGTCCAATCACCTCCTTGGTCAGAAGATTGGGGGTTCATGAAATGACAGGATGTCAGAGAAGAAGTTTTCTTATGTCCAAGCTCCTAATTGACCTCAAAGGATCAGAACAAAACTATTGCCTATCTTCCTACCTCATCTATATTTCTAGTTTTTGGTCTCCAAATCTCAGTCATTAAACATCAAAAAGAGAAGGTTAATGACATTATATTGTAATAGAAGCAGTATGCTTAATATTACAATTTTGTCTGATATCAAGCACCTTGAAATACAATATACAATCGTTATTTCCTACCAACCATAGATATTCCAGGAATTGAATCTCTGTAAAATGTAAACTGACAACAATTATATAGTTTCACACAGAAATTTTAAATCAAAAGCCATATATACTATTGTAGCATGACAATAGTATATAGTGATGACATTTTTGTAACACACCTAAATTTCCATTTTGACATAAAATAGCCATTGTAGTCACTCATCTCTATCTAGTATATAAGAAGCTTTCACCTAACTGGTTGACATTTAATGCAATGTCACTGAAGAAATTTATGACATTGTCTGGACTGTTTAATGTCTAAGCTTCTCTAAGTATATATAGCATATCCATTATGTAAGCTTTTGTTATCATTACTGACTTGTGACCTCATGTTGGTTTGACATGAACCTCCTATCACAAGTAGCTGGAGCAAGAAAGGCAAGTGTCTGACTCTGAAATAAAAGTCTATCACCATAAATAATCCCTGTTGTACATTCTGCAATGCAAGTTGTAAGCAAAGATGTGAATACATTAAATACATCACAAGATTGATAACAATTAATTGTTACAACCATGAAAACTTTTATCTTTTTAGTTTAGTTTTGTACCAGAGCATCTCCAAATCAGAAAACTTATTGTCTCATTTCTAGAAAACCTAACTTTTTGACAATGACCAATGTAAATATATCATAATAGTATATTTTACTAACATTTACTGGGGTATCTCCCATAAGGCTATGGAGATTATTAGGGGCTCCCATTAACGGACAAGAACTAGCTAATGTTTCCAGGCAGTTGCTTTTGTGTTCATCAGTTGGAGTCCTGTCCAACAGTCTCTCCCCTGCCTAAGGAATTTTTTGTTAATTATCTAAACAAAATTTTTGGTGACTTAAGAAAAGTGGATCATATCACTTGGCACATTACTTCTGAACCATAGGAAACTCTCAAGTCTTAATACATAAACCACATATGCATTATATTTTTAAAACCAATTTTAACATCATTTTGATTATTTTGAAACTTCAGTGGAAGGATGCTTTTTATTTTACTTTTTTATATTAATTTTATTGAGAAAGAAATAGCAATGAGACAGTTTCAAAACAGGCTAATGGGACAGTTACAATAATTAATATATTTCATATTATGTTTATAGTAGTTATTCATAGTACAAGATGCAGACATGATAACTTGTCTAAACACTATTAGTTCAAAACATTCTTCTCATTGAACTAAGAAAAAGCAGCTGTATATCAGTGCTAATTATTTTGTATATACAGATATATATTTTTTCTCTACAAAATGGTCCTTCATTTATATCCCCTTTTCGCTTACTTTTGTCAGAGATGGGTATTCCATTGCCATTCATATATGTAGGTGCATGAATTCAGCAAAGTGATCCAATAGAGTCCAGTAGTCTATAATAGTAGTGGGTTAGAAGGATGCTTCTGAGCAAATGGTCCAAAAAGGAGAAAGAAAAAAATTGTTGAGTTTAAATAAAAAATAGCTAGATAAGACAGACAAGCCAACACATAGACAATCTGCTTGTAATATCAGTGGACTCAAATCTATTTGTGACCAAATTGAATTATAATAACTCTTACAATTTTAGAAGTTTGTAATTATAAATAGACTAGTCAGAATTTTTGTAGTTCAATTAGCAGAGATCTCTTACAAAAGGAATTTGGAAGGGATAAATTCTTTTATCTATCATTAATATATTTTTTCTATCTTATATTGTCTTATGAACACTGGTACTATCACATCCCTTTCTTTCATATAGCTTTCAGATCAATTGTCTTCATATACTCTACCACCTCCTCAGACCTTTGATTTCCATCTTTGGTTAATCTCCTGAGCATCCTGGTTAGTCTTTTTCATTGGCCCTAGGTCAGGTCTAGCCCCATCCTGTCCATCAGTTGTGGCACAGTCTGTGAGGCATCACTGCCACAGGGCTGAGCATCAGTTTTTTGATAAGTGGAACCAATTCCTCTTTTGTGTTCAGGCCCACGATACAGCTGGACAGCATGCTTTGACACCCAGATAGATCGATCACCCAGTATTCCCTGGAAAGACACAAGCATAGCTTTGACCTCCATATAAATACCAGGCTGGGTCCCTGACATTGTCCAATGTGCTGGTCTTTCCAAGAGACACTTCTTGGCTTCTTTTCATTTACCTGATTGCATTTCCTTTCTGCTGCTATGGTTGCACCCCAGTAGTATTTTAAAAGTTAATAGTATATACTGCTAAGTGAAGTCTATTACGAGGTATGAACTTTGTAGGGAGGGATTCCTCCTTCTGTTTTTATAATTGAATTTTGAGCATACAGTGAACACATTTAGTAATTTATTAACTTTGAGGGTTATAAAGAATTCCTGTAGTAAAGAAAATATGAAAAGTTGTATAAAACATTTGGAAGGTGGCACTTGTATAGGCTGGGCCATTGTCAGTCTTAAGTGCCCACAGGCACCCAATGTTGGCACCATGGGGCCTGGCTCTATTGCCACTCAGTGATCAGTAGACAGCAGAGTCTCACAGGCTTCCAGGGTGGTCATGGCAGCAAAGTCAGTTGAGGGTGTTGCCCTCCCATGATCATCCACTTGCTTTCCCATCTATTTCCTCACCCACCAGCCCAAGAGTCTCAAGCTCCTGAGTATGGTATGAATGCCACTGCATGGGCAGACCAGTAATTTAAAGGTTCAGCAGGGCCCAGCAGAGATCAAACATAGCAAGCACACAGGAGGCGGGGCTGGCCAAGCTTTTGTCCTTTCCTTTATCACAGCCCATAGTGGCACAAAGATATCAATTCCAGGGCTTGGGCTCCTGAAATCCACCTGTGGCATTACATCCAACCCACTGAGGGGAGCCAGGCCAGGACATACTGCCTCAGGAAAGCTCTCTTCACTATAGCACCCCAACTATTTGGTGAGCCCAGAGCAGGCCCCTCTGGAAGTTTCCCAGGTCAGCCTTCCACATCAGTTTTAGATTTATATTCATTTGCCTAATTATATCCTTATCTATAGTTTGGACAGATACTAAAAAGTTTTGTTGAAGGGATAGATAATGTTGCCATTACAGGTGCAACAGAGCAATATTGGGCAAAATGTTCTTTGCCTCCACAGCTTGAACAAGTAACCTTGTTTTTTCCCTTTACTTTAGGCTGTGGATGAATACCCTGAGTGATAGTTGTTGCTAAGGTAGCCCTTTGTACATATGAAGGACCAAAGTCTGTATAAAGTTAAATCATCTTGAAAAGTATAGCCTATTGTTTGTGGGCCCTGAAAGCCTCTCTATAACATGTATTTGCATTTTCAAAAGCCAATTGTTGAACAGTTAATTTAAAAGATGACTCTATTGGGCTGGGGAGATAGCTCAGCAGTCTAAGCACCTGCCTGGCAAGTGAGAAGACCTGAGTTTGATCCCCAGTACCACATGCCATGCCAGCCCTGGAACTCTGAGCATACCATGCTAGCCCCAAAACCAGGTGTGATGGCACACGCCTGTAATCCCAGCAGCGGGCAGGCTGAGATAGGAGGCTCACTACAAATCTGAACTGCATAGTAAGACCCTGTACCAAATAAATAAAAAGTTTTTAAAAGTTAAAAAAAAGAAGAAGATGACCCTATTTTATAAAGGGTGGAAGTCTCAGCCTGTGACCTAGCAAAATTTTTGTGACTGAGAAAGCAGAAGTAGCCTCTTCTGGCATGGTTAATGTTATCAGTTTTACTTTGAGTGGCTGTGAAATGGAAGTCGCAGTGAAACACTACTCTGGAGAGAAAGGTCTTTTATATACCACATAGCTCCTTCCTTATCTGATTGAGCAAAGCTAAAGGGTTTAAGGTCTCTTGGGGGGACTGTGGTTTTGTCATCTTTGTTTGCTCAGGACTAAATTTATAGTAGTACTTTGAGCTAAAACCTCTGTGGTCATCTCAATAAGTCTCTCAATCATCAACACACTCTCTAACCCAAGTCCACCAAAAAAAAAAAAATGTAACTATGGGAATCATGAATACAACAAGCACTTCCATACAAAGCTGTTGTTCTGGAGAACCTGTTTTCCCCATGCTTCACACCTGATGATGGAATCAATATTGATAACAATACACCTCTTGGATCAGTATTGATGACATCAGTGCACTTCTCTCCCTTTGTACACACAACTAGAAGTATCCTCTTACCTGCTAGAGTTTCTTTATAGCCTGAGTCCCTGTTCAGGCACCAAAATGTCACATCCAGCACAGTTCTAAAAATTCTTTGGGTGAAGGACAGAGGAAGATGAAGAAATGAAGACAAGGGTCAGAATGTAGAGAGCTGAGGTCAGGGGGAGACCTCTCTCCAGATGGGAGAGGAAGAACTGCTTAATGATTCTTCCACCTTATCTATACACTGCGGAGGCTGTTGTTAGCTGAAACACTGCTGCCTAGCAACTTGATTGCTTAGCTCCCCTCCCGGGGCCTGGAGATCTAGCAGCTAGAACGCCTCGCTCATGCGGCTCACCTTGGGAGCTCCACTCAGGATTGGTCTCCAGTTTCAGCCACTCTCCACCTGGGACAGGCTGCTGGAATCAAGCCAAGTGCACTCATATCAACACAAATTAAGGAAAGAAATGAGAAAGTCCTAAGAATTCATATTTCCACAAAGCTTAGCTATGTATGGCCATTTGATAATAAGAAAACCAGCATTGTAGGAATCAAAGAATCCGAAAAATTATAATTAAGTTCAGAAGAATTCAAGAATGAATGAGGGTCCTAAAATATTAAAATAGATAAGGGTTTATTTGTGGCAGTCTCACTAAATGGAATTTTTGTACATGCTATTACTGAAGTAATATCTGAGAAAAGATCTTCTGGTAGGCTTTTGAAATATAATTTCATATTGTCATATTCTTTTTTTCCTTATGAGAATCCCTAAGAGATAATTTATTGTCTCCATTCTATTTTTTAACAAAATAAAGGAACAAATAAAGAAAACACAAGAGCATTCTTAATTCATCCAGAAGTGTTCAAATTAAGATCCTTCCGTGTGCTAATTTTGTCCTAAAGGAATTACTGTGAGCTGTCCCTTTAGGTGCAGAGTAGCATCATTTCTCTGTGGGGAGCCCTGAGGCTCAAGGACATAACACAGCAAGGGCTGTTGATAGAAAGCAGACACACACACACACACACACACTCTCTCTCTCTCTCTCTCTCTCTCTCTCTCTCTCTCTCTCTCTCTCTCATCTAGAAACCAGTTAGTGTTATCTTCCATAGTTCGCTATTTTGTTTTAGATCATAATACTTTTCTTGCTTCTTTTACTCCTAAACTGCCTTGGGATTAACCAACACTAAATTCAGTTTTGAAACTCAAAGGCAGAAAGAATATTTCAATTAGCATCCTACTCCTTTCACCAGTCCCAAGAGAAAAGAAACAAAAGACGTAAGACATAAATCTATTTCCTCATTAGCAGTATTAAGAAGAAAGGAAGGGAGAGAGTCAGGGAAGGAGGGAAGGGAAGAGAGGGGAGGGTAAAAGAGAGGAAGGAAGGAAATAATAATAATAATAATAATACCTAATCCATAAAAACATTGAAATTTTTCTCTTCTTGATTCTATTTGGCTATTCTGATTAAATCTCTGTAGACACATCAGTCTCTCATTTGCACTAATTTTCAGAATTTCCTACACTTTATTACATTTCAAATGTACCAATAAAGTACCTCACTTTTCATTATCATCCAACATATACTGCTTATCCTCAAGCCCCAGGGAACTGGTGGAACATACCTACATTACATCATCTGCTGACATTGACCATTTTATCCCTTCAGGCAGAAAGACATGACCTCTGTATTCAGTTGTCTATTCTATACAACCATCAATGCCTACTACAATTGTCTCCTCTATTGAGTCTCCCTTCAACTTCTAAATTAGAATTAACCTCTCTTCACATTCAACAAGTAAATATTTAGTGCCTGCTAATTGCTAAGGCACTGTTTTAAGGGCAAGAGCTACAACAAGGAAAAACATACAACACACTGCCCATCCATTGCAAGAGATAAATATTAATCAAGTAAGCAATGAATAAATGAATATAAATGAGACATAAGCCATAAATAAGTGTCCATAGTGTTATGATGAGGGGGCTTGACTAGTCATGTATTAAGTTAGAAATTGTCAAGGGCTTAAAATTTCATTCAACTTGCAAGTTAACAAAGTAGCCTGTCATTTTGTAAATGTATAATAGAAGAAGGCACAAGATTCCTGAGTCAGAGACATGAGCAGTTTGTTACTAATATCAAAAACAGCAGCTAAGAGCATGACCTCCTCACACTCCAATCTCCTCAACACAATGAAAGGGGTCAAATACTACCTGCTCAGGCAATAAGGTACACCTCAAGGAGGAACCCTAAATTCTAGCAGCATGGCTGTTACAAGGATGTCCATCTGCCTGTCTACCCTCTGGAAAGAAAAAGAGATTAATCTGAGCAAATCTCCTCGAGGAAGAAAAGGAAACATGGTGATTACTGTGGAATGTGAATAAATGTCTCCAGGGAGGAAAAAGAGGCTTTATTGCCCCAGGTATCTCCAGAGAGGTTTGTCTCTAAGTTGTTCTAGAGAACTCCATCTCTGGTTTCTAGGGTTATTTGTTATTCCAACAGATGCTTCGCTTGGGAGGCTCAGACCAATGAGGAGAGAAAGTCTGCACATAGAACTCTCTCTCGTCATCCTGAAGATCTGGTTCTCCATAAAGAAATAAAGACTGTGTTGAGGAATCAGCAGGGATCAATGAGACTGGGGAGGCGGGGTGAACAGCTAGGCAGAGACAATAGCGTGTACACAGCAGGGGCAGGAGAAAGTACGGTGCTTCCAGGGTAGTGCTGCATGGCCACAGCACACGTCAGGAGGTGAATCTGGAGAGAGAGGCAGGGACTCATGATGGTGAACCTATGGCACGCTGGCTGCAGTGGCCTGCTTGCTATCTTTGAAAATGCTAAAAGATTTGCCGTCACTGCACTAGACCATGTAGGGACTTCTGGGTCTGTTTAAAGGATCTAGTCACTTGTACCAAGAGCAATAACAAGCTAAAGATGAGTATAAGCCAAAACATGTGATATGTTTCAATTCCAACAAAGCTACTCTCTATGTTGTCAGAGATGCATCAGACCTTGCTTTCTGGCTTCTCCTCAAGCACACCATTAGGGCAAATTCCTTGCACTTGTTTGCAACGCATCCTGCTCTTTTGCCACCTAACACCAATGCAGCCCAAAACCTCAGAATTTGCCATTGGGAAGGAGGCAAAATTCCACCTCCAATCCCTTAGTGGCTCAGATTGTACTGAAATTAAATTTACATAAGACATAAGGAAATATGAAGAAGTGTATAAACATATCTGATACAAGTTTTACATGGCACAGGAACCCCAATAAGGAAATAACCTGAAGGAGCACAGTTACTTATCTGGACAAAGAGTACTAAATTTTGAGAATGTGACACAGTAAAGAAGAGTGAGCTGAGGTCAATAATACAGTAAAAAAATAGCCAGGAAGACAAAGTTTAGCATAACAAGATTGTTTTGTACACATTTCCTTCAGCCTGAGCCTTCCATCCTTAGTAATATGCATGCTATTCTGTAGAGAGGACATCTTTCATGTAGGAGATTCATCTTCTCCTTTAAGAAATAGAAAAGAGGTTGGTATGATCTTGCACCTGCTGTTTTTCAAGTGTTTCTAATTCAAAACAGTCAGTATACCAAAGAGGTATATTTTTAACTCCTTCATCTTGCATCAGTTCTTGCTCATCTACCATGTGGAGAACATCCATTTCAACCTGAAATTATATATTGTTGAATCAGTAGTAAGAGAAGCGCTCCCTCCCTAGAGTTTCCATTTAAATGTGCTGTGATATATGAATGTGCTTAATTTCAATTTACATCTTTTATTCTGTCAACTTCTCTACTTAGCCTACTTCAAGGTATCCATTACAGAAATGATTTGAATTTGCAAAATGTTCAGCTGCTCTTAAAAGTAGCCCACGAGGGCTGGAGAGGTTGCTCAGTGGTCTAAGCACCTGCCTGGAAAGTGTGAGGTCTCAAGTTCGATCCCTGGTACTGCATGTTGTGCTGGCCCTGGACCCCCAGGCATGATGTGCTGGCCTGAAACTGGGAATGGTGGCACATATCTGTAATTCCAACACTGGACAGGCTGAGATAGGAGGATCACTACGAGTCTGAGCTGCATAACAAGACCCTGTGCCAAATAAATAAATAAATAAATAAAGCCCATGAATTATGCTAAATCAGAGTGTTCTGGGTGAGGGGTTTGAGCTGGTTTGGGTGGTCTTTTACATAAAAAAAAACCTAACGACTTAAGATTTAACTTTTAAGTGTCCACCAACAGATAAATGAAGAATATGTGAGGTATACATACAAAAATACAGCCCAACATGGCGATGCACAACAAGGCGGCCCCGCTGTAGACCCCAGACACCGGCGGGAGCTGGCGGAAACACTGGCAAACTTGAAGAGACAGATGTGTGCTTTTGAAGGAAGCTACTTGGAAGACACTCAGATGTATGGCAATACTATTCGTAGCTGGGATCGCTATCTGACCGACCAAAAAAACTCCAACAGCAAAAATGATCGAAGGAACTGGAAGTGTAGAGAAGCCGAGCGGCTCTTCTGTAAATCTTCTGTCACATCAGCAGCTGCTGTAAGTGTATTGGCAGGAGTTCAGGACCAGCTCACTAGAAAGAGGAAGCCAGGAAGTGGGACAGAAAGGGACACTTCTCCGGACTTTCATAATCAGGAGCATGAGCCCAGCCAGGAGGACCCTGAGGATCTGGATGGACCTGCGCAGGGGTGGAAGCCCCAGAAGGCTGCTTCTTCCACTTCCTCAGGGAGTCACCATAGAAGCCTTAAAACACGCAAGAACAAATAAAGACCAGCACAGGTCAGTGGCAGGGACCCCGCCGCCGCAGCTCTGATAGATGTTGATGTGAAGGGCCCTTCCTAGAGCCAGAGAGCTCTGGATGGACGGAAATCCATGACTCCAAATGAAACCAGCTCATGTTGTAAGGGAGGAGTTGGTGGGCAGTAGAGTGACCCTAAAAAAGAACTCCAGGACATCCTTCCACTGTTGCTAGTGCAGAACCCTAACCCTAGCCCCCAGAACATTGTTTAACATGGTGAATTTGAAATCCTTTCAGAAGAGAAAAAGGGGGACTAGAAATGGAATCTGTGTAAATTTGAAAAATGACACTAGTGTATGATGGGTAAAGTGGGATAATCTTTTGTTCCTACTCCTGATCCCTGCCTACTCATATGAGAATTGATTTAATGTGCCTTTAAAAAAAATTTTTAAACACAAACTTTTTTATCAAAACAAACAAAAATACTATTCATCCTTCAAAAGGAAAGAAATTATATTTTCTGATTATATTTTATGGGATGGTTAAATCTGAAGGACATTATGTTAAGTGACTAAACAAGGTGCCAAAAGGCAAATACCACATGAGTTAATTTGCACATAGCCTAAAAAAGTTAACTCTTAGGAGCAGAAAGTGGCATGGTGGCCAGCAGAGGCTAGGGGTGGTAGGGGATACAGGAAATGTATTTCAAAGGATACAAAAGAGATCTTCAGGAGATCCACCATACAACAGGATGACTCTAGTCAACTCATTTTATACTTAACAGTCACTAAGTACATTTTAGGTGCTCTCACCACAAGAAATGACTTAGGAGGTAAGGCACATGTTCATTAGTTCAATTTTAGCCGTTCCAGAATGTATACATATTTCACCAACATCATGCTGTACAACATAAATATGTACAATTTTATTTGTCAATTTAACTCATTTTTTAATTAAGAAGTTTTAAGGGCCGGCCAAATAGCTCAGCAGATTAAAGCACCTGCAAGCAGGTGAAGGGGCTGGGAGTTCAATCCCCGGGCATGCCATGTCAACCCTGGCCCTGGGGCACGCTGAGACAGCAATTGAGACTGGGTGTGGTAGCACACACCTGTCATCCCAGCACTTGGGAGGCCGTAAACAGGAGACTCACTATGAGTCTGATCTAGTTGTGAGACCCTGTAGACCCTGGAGACCCTTCTCTAACAAATAGAAAAAAAAAATTTTTTTAAACATGCAGAAACCAGCTCTGAATCTAGGATTGGGGTGAAAGTGAGAGATCTCGAATGTGGTGTAGTGGGCAGAAGAGTGAAGTAAGCTCCAGGCTGGAAGTGCCTGATGGGTTAGGATGCAGGAGGCAGTGGCTTGGTGTATGACTGCCTTCAGAAGCACTTGACTGGTTTTATATATAAGATACCTCTAAAAGTGTTACCCTTCAAATTTTCCCCTTCACCACAAATTTAATAACTTTATTTTCACTGCAGCTCCATCAATTTTAGTTTGAATGTGCTGTGATTCACTTCCCCAGAGCGTTTGCATAATATGTATCCCGCAGGTTTCATTTCTGTAAATCACTGCTTTGTGGGGGATGAGGGGGGGAGGATTCCAGGCAACTTCCAGCCTTTGAGTAAGTTTAGAGACCAAAAAGAGATTGCATTTCCTGATTGCTAAGTTATCTCTGCTGTTCACTGAAAAATTATTTTCCCTATAACACTTCCGTTTGTATATTCAATAAAGTTACTATCTGTGAAATCAGTTGATTCTCGCTGCACTAAATTATACCAGAATAGATGGAAGATTGACTTCCTGGTATTGACAGAAGAGAACTCTCAATGCCTTTTGACTTATTATCTCTGGCAGTTGGGAACAATTACAATAACATAAAAAAATTACAGGGTATGTTTAGAGAGCAAAGAAAATGAATGGAGAGATGGATTCTTACTATATTTTTGTCTTTTGATGAAAATTTCTATTTCCTGTCATTCCTCTGAAATGAACTGGAGCTACACAACATAAATTGATTTTTCCACACCTTAAGAAATACCTGAGGTCTTAATTGCTTCTGCAATATTTATGCTTAAATAAATAATTCAATGGCAAATTAATCCAGCTTTTATAATTACCTCCCACCAAGGCACATGGCTCAGACCCAAGGACTTAATTGAGGCTTGATGAAGGTATTTAGGTCACTACAACCAATAAACTATATAGAAACTTTTAAAGACAGAAGGGAAAGAAATCCATAACCTTCAAGCTTAAGAGCTTAGGAGAAATATAGTATTTGCAATTAATTCTCAACGCTGTGGGCTTCAGGAGGCATTGTTCTGTTAAGGATGAACTTGCTAAAACTACATTGTCTTTGACCCTGCCAACCAGCTCACAGCACAGCGGCTCCTGACTTTCGCACTCTAGTGATGCCTGTCCCCAAGTGAGCTGCTCCATGCTCACTGGTAAAAGATAATCTCTGTAGGCTTTTTCATTCATCCTGCTCAGTTGCTGCATGTTGCTGAGGCATGATGCACCTTTCATTTTGCACATTCTCCTTTAA
>NW_004524686.1:3212476-3215914 GCF_000260255.1 Octodon degus | reverse complement strand
ATTCCTACTTTAAAATGACAGGGCCCTGGCTGCATACTCAAAAAAGATAGAAGTTATACATCCGGTCATTTACTAGTTGGTTGCCATTGGATTTTATAGCTTATTAAATGATTCTGTCACATGATTTAGCAGGTCCAACTCCTAATAAAACTGTGAAGGAATTTGTGTGATTCAGGTGTATAGATGGGAGTCTCAGGTTTTAAAAGCTTGAGGAGTTTTCTCCATGACAAGAGAATTGTGTGTACATCAGACTCACACAAGTCTTCCTATCCTTTCGTATCAGCAGGGACATTGGTTCACTCCTCTGTATCTAGACCCTGGGATAGCTCTTGGCACATAGTAGGCTCTCAATCAATGGTTAACAAGTGAATTACTTGCAATCCCCTAGCTTTTAGCTGTGAGCCACACTTTTCCTAGGACATTACAGAACCCCTCTGCTTCAAAGACCTTAGTATGTAGTTCAGTGGCAAACTGGTTGCCTACCATGCACCACACAATCTTGGGTCAAAGGCCAATATCAGAGAGAGAGAGGGAGAGGGGAAGAGAGAGAGAGAGACAGAGACAGAGACAGAGACAGAGTAACAGAGGGAGACAGAGAGACAGAGACAGAGAGAGACAGAGAGAGAGACAGAGGGAGAGAGAGAGAGAGAGAGAGAGAGAGAGAGAGAAATTAAAAGCAGTCTACTTTAAATGATGGCCGCTGTCTGGAGCTCCTCCTCTTCTCCACATCGTACTCAGCCTGTCTTTCAGGCTCAGCTGATGGTCCCTCACACTTCTGACTAGTGCTCTTCTTTCCCTCCACCATAAGGCCTTCTGGAGCATTCAGTCAGGCACTATTTTCTACTGGCTTTTAGTTGGATGCTCATCTTGTCTTTCAGTTCCTCTCAATATTCCTTATTTCAGCCAAGCCAGGTATATCCATGGTAATCCATAAGTGGGACCCATCTGTCCCAAAGATTAAATAGTTAAACAGCAAAGTTTTGACAAAGCAGGAAGCTGAATCCTTTTCACTCTTCCCAGGATTGTGGAGAAGAAGAAAAAGTAGGTGGCTTGTAGTAAAACGGAGGAAGGAGACATAAACCCACATGTCAGATTCTTCTAGGTGTCTCCCTATTTTTCTTAAAAGTTCTGCAAGCTGCAGAAGGTCATAGGAGAACTCATTTTAGAGTAGATGTTCTGCACAGTGAATTTATAGTAAGGAAAGTTGCACCTTCCAGAACTTGTACTGAAATAAGTAATGCAGCCTGGCTGATGGCTCCCAAAATATCCTTCGTGAGAAGTTACACCTGTAAATTGTTTTTAAATCCCATATATTTGTGTGCAGGTGGGGGTGTGTTGTTTAAGTAAACAACTTTATTTTTTTTTTTCATCATGAAAACTCATTTCTCAGTTTCAATTTTCATTCAGGTGTGGTTATCATCAAGGTATCCGGTCATGACAGCACAGTCCTGCGTGGATGCCTAGATTGAGCTTCTGGATGTGTAAGCTGCCTGCCAGGGTCAGCTCTTCCACGAGCCAGAGGTTAGCCGGGCCCCAGATATAAGAGCCCTTAACTCAAGGCCCTGTGTTTCTAAGATTATGCTTCTTATCTGCACATTTCCCCCATGTTATGACTGAAAGGAACACAAAGACTCTTCCTGGGTCCCGTTCCTTACTTCCCCCAATTAGATGCTGACCCCTAAGGGCTTCTGATGATAATATGTTGGGGTGACTCTTGGCCCACTTGAATCGATGGTGTCTTTCTACTTCATCATATCCCGTAGGTAACCTGCAGATGACCCCACGATTTAGCAGTGGTTAATATGCCTCTTTTATTCCTTACGGGTATAACAAGGGACAAATGTTCAAAATTAAGTGTATTAAGGTTCACTTGAGCCTAAGTTTAGAAATGCATATTTACTTTCATATATTGAAAATGATGGTGAAAACATGATTTATCAACCTGTGGTCTAAAAAATCGATTTCATTAAGTCTTCCTTAAATTACATGGCAATCGTTATAGTAAGTACAATGTTCATTTTTCTGGAAGGAGTGACATTAATTCTCATTAGCTTATCAGTGGGACACACTGTGAAAAGCTTATAGTTTTACAACCAAAAACTCCCTGAAGAAAGGCAGAGATCTGATCTTTCTGTAAGTTATGTTGCTGTGGGGCCAACAACCTTCTTTGCTATACTTACGTATAACTTTCTTTCCTCCCCTGCCTGGGAGGACAAAAGGCATCACTGTAGACCTCAATGTCTTTAAAAGTACTCTTTACAGGATTTGTTTATATCAGAAAATCCACCCTCATAGCCACCCGTGGGTGGTCATGTGACGGTCACTTCTGTCCTAACAAGATGCAGCTGCAGGGCAGAAATGCAACCAGCATCTTACAAAATTAGCACCTATCCAAAACAAAGAATAAAGTCTCTTTTGTAGCAATGCTTTTCATGCTCCCAAGAACCTTAGTCCTTCAAAATTCAATTTTTTCTCCTTTTAAGGGACTCTTATGTGAGCACCATAGCTGATTTTCCATCCTTGAGTATCTGACAAAGTTATCTCTGTTAGACCAGTTAACAACTGAAGAATCATTGCCCACATGGACCCTGCCTCTTGTGTAGTATTTGCAGCTTCACATTTCAAATTGCCTGTTTGGGCATAAGAGAGTTGAGGTACTGGGTGGACAGGATAGCAGGATTAATCAAGAAAGTGTAACTAAGAGCAGAAATTTTAAGTGGTCAGTTAATTAGTGAATACTTTTATGCTTCTATATTTAACAAGTTTGTAATTGCTGTGACTCAGATAATAAATATTCAAAAAATCAGGGGCCTTCTCTGTACATCTAAATTGTAACAGCAATGATCTCTAAATAGTAGAATTATGGATAACAAAAATGATAGCTGACATTAATTGACTGTTTGCTATACACATTAAGCACTGAGCATGATCTCATTCAACATTCACAGAAACTCATAAGAGAGCTAGTATTATTTTCTCTCTTTTCAGATGAGAAACCTGAGGTTTAGAGAGGTTAAAACACTTACCCAAGGTCACATTGACAAGGGGTATGGCTGGAATTTAACTCAAACTTTCTGACTTCCGAACCCTGACTCAACCTTCCCATGTATTTGTATTTTCTTTCATACACGCAAAATTTATTTGTAGTGTCATAAGAAGGAAAAGTCATCCAGGTATAATAGTGCGTGCTTGTAATCCCAGGACTCAGGAGGCTAAGGCAAGAGATCACTGTGAGTTCAAGGTAATCCTAGGCTATAAAGTGAGTTCAAGGCCAGTCTGGACTACATAGCAAGACCTTGTCTCAAAAAGCAAAGAAGGAAAGGACAAGGAACAGAAGGAGGAGGAAGAAGAAGAGAAGGAGGAGAAGGAGGAGAAGGAAGAGAAGGAGGAGAAGGAGGAGGAAGAGGAGGAGGAGGAGGAGGAGGAGAAGGAGAAAGA
>NW_004524686.1:3208557-3212301 GCF_000260255.1 Octodon degus | reverse complement strand
AGAAGAAGAAGAAGAAGAAGAAGAAGAAGAAGAAGAAGAAGAAGAAGAAGAAGAAGAAGAAGAAGAAGAAGAAGAAGAAGGACGACGACGACGACGATGACAACAACAAGAAGAAACATTAGTCATTTCTTAAAACCACTGAGCACAGTTGTCACCTAGTATCATGCTGCAGGCATGGACCCCAGTTTGTCTGTGATCCATCTGGTAAGTATGAAGTACTATAAAGTTCATTTCACTGGACTGTGATACAAACTGGTACTTAACATTTTTCTTTTTTAAAGTGAGTATTTTAAACAAAGGTTTTTAAAAGCTAGCTATCCTATGGGCAGAAGCATGTGGCTTTTGTTGTTCATAATTTCCTCCTTTGGCTCCAAAATATACTCACCTTTTCCTGCTAAGCATCCCAGAACTAAGGAATCACAGAGGAAAAACTGAGCTAGAGAGAAAAGGCTAGAAATTGCGTTTTACCCTGCAGAGGATGGAAAAGTTTCACTTAGAATTTATGTTTCTTCATTTGTAAAATATCTACTCATATTCCTTAGTCATTTGTTCTGTGCACATTAAAAATGATCCGTAGATTTGTGTTCACTTTACATGTGATATGAGTGAGCAAGCCTTAGTTACACTTTGTATATAATAATGCATCCTGGATCCTCTCACGAGCCAGCCAGTCAGCATGCTTCAAGGCCCAGCAAGCTTGCCCAAGTGGGTCATCCTCACTGTGATGCTCCATGCGCCCAAAGTTTCTTCTTCCTGGGCACAGGCTGAGGCCTAAAACACTGGCACTGTCCTCTCACATTTAGTCAAAACAAGTCACAAGGTCAGCCCACTTTTCAGGGCAGGAAATGATACAGCTAAATTGCAGGATAAAAAGCAAGGTTATGAGAGGGACAGAGTTTAGATAAATGATGCAATCTCTTATACAAAGTGTGTGTGTTTTTATGTGGATGTATTTTTAAATTATAGAATAATATCAAGTCCTGACAAAGTTTCTAAGAATTTAGCACCACCGTTGTTATCTCTGAAAAAGTTGAAGGTGAGGTCAGGGTGTCTGAGATGTTCAACATCAAAGAGTTTGGAATCAATAAGCAAACCTTAAAGCCAAATTTATTTCCAAAGGGTTTTCCTTGAACCAGATTTGGATTATTGAATTTATTTAGTGTAATAAAAGTGTGGTGCTATGGTTTATAGCAAGAGGATCCCCAAAATCAGGAGTTTTGCAAGGTAACTGAGTATGGAGTCATAGCTGCCTTGCTGTTAAGATGTGGGGTCTGGTCAGAAGAGGCAGACCACTGGGGAAGTGTAACCTAAAGGACACACCTCCTGTCTAAGCTCCTCCTTTATCTCCTTATATCTTGGCACCATGACATGAGGAGATTTTCTCCTACTAGAAGCCTCTGCTATGCCATTCTGTCCCAGAACCAATGGACCATGGACTGACACATGAGCAGCCTCTCCTCTTTTAATCCACAGGTGTCAGATGTTTTGTCCCAGTGGTGAGAAAAGTGTGGGACAGCTGACTAACAACCCACTAAAACTGAATCCCTGTTGTCATAGTATAGAAGAGTAGCTACCCGGGCCTCCTTTAATAAAACTTCCAAAGACTGATTTCCATCAACATAACACAAGCAGAGCTGGCGTGCCACAGCCCCAAGCCAGGGCTCTTTAGAAAAAGTCTGGCTTTTCTATAGTCTCTTTCCCCTTTGGCCAAGAAGATGAGGACAAGAGTGTCTAGTGTACTTCAGTGACAAAGGGTGCATCTTACATTTGCCACCATGTTAACACTTGAAATGGGCAGGTAGAGCTGAGGAATTTGGTTTTAGTTTAATTTAAAATGTATTTATTATACTGGACAATGCAGGCTCACAGTGGCCAAAACCAAGGTAGATGCTTGTTCCTGAATCTTATGTGTGGGGTGGACAGGTAGCGTTGTCCCACGATGCAGCCTTCACAGGTTGTGAGGAGAATCGAGGGGGTCAGCTTGATTTTGCAACTAACCTACTCTAATGTCTGTAGTAGAGGAATTCAAAATCACTTAAATATTTTTATGGAGTTAGCAAAATAGAGTTCTTGGGACTGGGACGAAAAACAAATGGGATGAAAATGGGAAATGAAATGTTCTCTAAATTGGAAGAACTACTTGCCAGAAACCAAATAGTAGTCTATATTTTGGGAAGCTAAGCAAAGCATACCAAAGAAACAAAAACACTTACTAGGGCTACAGTTTTATATTTCTGTATTTTCTTCTAAGTTATGACTTAATCTCTCTTTTAAACCACAGATCCTTGCCTCACTGACTGGTAAATAAATTATCATTTGAGACAACCTGACAGAGAACACACAAACAGAAAGCCACCTTTTCAATAAACTCTGTCAATCCCCTCAAAGCAGGTATATTTTTATCAGTATTTGTTGTAACAAGTCAGTACTTCTAATGAGTCCCAAAACCTGGCTGCCCTGGACACTTTCAAGCAGATACAGTGCTAGCGCTGCCTACCACTGCCATCAGCACCTGCAAGACAGCCAGCATGGCCAGCACCCTGCTTTTTGGACGGCTTTATGCTAAAGGTCAAGAGAATAAGCTTTTATTCTTCCAGGAGAGCAGAGAAAGCTTGCAGCCTACACTGTTAATTGGCTATCAGCATTTTAATTTTGAAGGGGGGAGAAAACATTGGCACAGTGCTGTCTTGCGCACCATCACATGTGGAAATCAGGTGAAAATGAAAATACTTTGACATTAAAACACCAGAACACAGCACTTGCTTCTTAACTTGTGTTTATTTATAAATAGCTCTAATGACCACCAGAAAAGGTGATAGCTATTGATGGCAGTGAATCCTTGCTGATAAAGGGACCCATGATTTAATTAATGGCAAAGCCATGACACAAAATGAACAGTCCAGCTGCAGAATCTACTCTCAAGTCTCCAGACCCTTGGCTGGTGATTACGGGGCCAGGCAGAGCCCGTTCACACTGTGGCTCTTTCTCCACCCGCTGAGGAGCGGGAGCAGCTTACATCTCTAAAGCGCAGTCTCTTCTTCCCTGTGAGGACTGAACAACGAAGATGCTGGTACAGCACCCAGTGAATGCATATCATTAGGATTTGAGACACAGATCCACTGTCTATTTTCAGAGAGTTCACCATCCTCCCCTGCCCAACCCCACCACCTATCTGTCCTGGCAACTGTATTTGGCAACTCTGGTCTTGTTTTATCATTATAGCCTTAGGGGGGAGAGCTTCTTCTCTGTCCTGCACCTGCCCACTGCTCCAGGCCCAGGCCTGCTGCATAAGAGAGGCACTTCCCCACATTCTCCAGACCTCCCCGTCCCAGCCAGACCCAGCGCAGCCCGCCCTCTGAGTGAGAATTTCCACTGCGCCTTGGGCCCTCCATATCTGACCAGCCTCAGGCCCTGTGAGTGTGGGGTAAAGCTTCTGCTCTGTCCTGTGCCTGCCCTCTGCTCCAGGCCCAGGACTGCCACGTGAGAGAACTTTGCCCTTGTTATCCAGACCTCCCCCACCTGGCCAGACCCAGCACAGCCCACCATCTGAGTAAGAACTTCTGCCGTGCTCTTGGGAGTCCTGCAGACAGACCAAAACATAACACTGATGAATGTGTGGGAGAGCTTCTGGGCTCTCTCGCCCCCACCCCTCATACCCCTCCAGACCCAACCCAGACCTAGCATACAGGCTTGAAGTAAAACCCTGCAGCTAAAGTCCCCGCAGTGAGACTAGGGTCAAAACCA
>NW_004524686.1:3206918-3208082 GCF_000260255.1 Octodon degus | reverse complement strand
AAATACAGAAATATATGGAGGAAACACAATGCCCAACCAGAACAAATGCAGTGGACACTAGCTTAGCTAAAATACATGAATTAATAGCATCAGAAGGAAATAAGCAACTGCAGAAAGATTTAAAGGAACTCAAAGCAGAATTAGTGTCTGAAATGAAAAAAGAAATCTCTAAATTCATAGCACCTGAACTAAAGAATCAAATACAGAAACATAAATAGGAAACCCAATCTGTAAAAAACTCTGCAGTAAAAGACTTAATAAGTGCTTCTAAAGAAGACATTGATTTAAAAAAAATACAGGAGATTAAAAATAATGATGGATTCCTTGACTGAGCAATACAGGAAAGAAATAGATTGCATGAAGCAGAGTCAAAGAGATGTAGAGGACCCTAAAATCTCAATTACAAGCCTGAAAAACAGTTTGAGCAAAAGTGAAGATAGAGTTTCAGATCTTGAAGATGCTGGTGCAGCTAGTGAAAAGGTAAGAAAGAATCTCTTAAAAACAACTAGGATGCAGGAAAAAATAATTCATCACCTACAAGACGATGCAAAGATGAAAAATGTGAGACTAATAGGCACTAATGAGAAAGAAGGAGTCAATACAAATGATATAAAAAAATATGGGCAGAAGTAATAGCAGAAAACTTCCCAAATATGAGGAAACAATCTGATACTCACGTAACTGAAGCATACAGGACTCCAAATAACTTCAACCCAATTAAAAACACACTGAGACATGTAATAGTCAAGATCCCAGAAATCCAATACAAGAGTATCATACTGAAAGCCACTAGAGAAAAGAAGCAGATCACATTCAAAGGAAAACCCACCAGAATTACGGCTGCCTTCTCTTCACAAACCATGAAGGCAAGAAGAGGATGGAGCAGACTATTTCAAGTTCTCTATGAAAATAAATTCCAACCCAGACTACTATACCCTGCAAAACTCTTTTTCAAGTTTGATGGAGAAGTGAAATACTTCCATGACAAAGAAGAACTAAAGAATTTTATGATGGCAAAACCAACCCTACACAGACTACTGAAAGATATTCTAGAGAGGGACCAAAATGATCAGAACTCCACCAAGGAGAACAGAAGAAACCCACTAAACAGGACAAACAATTAAACACAGGAGAAAAAACAGTTACAAAACAGCATTCAAATAA
>NW_004524686.1:3177948-3198888 GCF_000260255.1 Octodon degus | reverse complement strand
TACAGGGGCCAGGGTTTTGATCCCTGGGCCTGCTGTGTCAGCCCCTCCCCCAGGACACCCTGAGATGGCAATTGAGACTGGATGTGGTGGCACATGTCTGTAATTCCAGCACTTGGGAGGCTGAAGACAGGTGGATCACTATGAGTCCCATCAAGTAGTGAGACCCTGAGCACCCTCCAGACCCTTCCCTAAAAACCCAAAAAGTAAAAATATAAATATAAATAAATAAATCAGCCTTAGGACAGAACAGAAACACAGACATATTTTAGGAATCAGATAAAGAGAAAACTACCCCAAGAGGTAAAAGGGACAGGACACTCCCATTATAGAACAGAGAGAAGGGAGATTCACAGATACTCCCAACCAGTTTAGCCAGATATCCATTCTCTAGTATCTTGGCCAAAGATTGTGCTGTTGCATTCAGTAATACATTACATCTTCTTTTATTTTATAAAACAAAATTACTGTCATCGCAGTTACCTTTTTCCTATCTGTTACCTTGGACCTATAGGATTTATCTGCTTGTCTTTTGCTTGATATTTCAGTGTCAGATATAGTCACACCTGAGGGTTTGAAGATTTTCCATGCAGTCTAAATTCAAGTCCTTGACTAAGACCAAAGCTTTCAAATATTAGATATCAAGTGATCATTGAGGATCTACCAAGATACTCCATGAAACTGTAAGGCACAAATCCACTAAAGTGTATGCTCATAACCCTTCCCTCTCAATTTCTCTTCAAACCACCCCCATGTCTCTTTTTCCTTGCTTATTTTTGTCTATTGTTTATAATTGTGAAGAAGCCCTTTACAGTAAGGAAGCTATATAAAAAGTTACCATAAGGGCCAGCCAGATAGCTCATCAGACTAAAGAGCCTGCTTAGGTAAGGCATAAGGACCAGGGTTCAATCCCAGGCCTGCCATGCTGGCCCTGCCCCTGGGGCATGCTGAGACTATGATTGAGATGGTATAATGGCACATGCCTGTAATCCAGTGCTTGGTAGGCTGAAAACAGGAGGATCACTACAAGTCTGATCTGTGTGGTGAGACCCAGTACTAAATACATTAGAAAAAAAAATTACCATGAAAATAAGGGCTTATTATATGCAACAGTATTGTAAGAAATAATTCACCTATGAGCTATTTCTCAACATCATATTATTTCTGTCTATGACACACTGATTCCAGACAATTTTCTAAGATCCTTCAGATGATTTTGGTCATTCACTGCTCTAGAGCCAGGGATCTTACAAAGGACATAATTCCAAGAGGATGTTATACAAAAATGCAAAGACACTAGCAACTGTGTTCAGCTGTCAGTCAAGTGTTTGTGCTTCTTTTCCACAGTGTACACTTGTTATTGGAAGCAGCTACCCACCCAGAAAGCACCTTCCCCCTATCCTCTGCATCTCCACAGAGAATGTCTAGAATGTTCAGAAGGTTTAGAGTACTATGATTCATAATAGACTCCTATAATTCCCATTAGCCAGCAACAGGGAAGTAATCAACCATCCTCCCACAACAAAATGGATAAATTAACGTTGAGGGCCATGAGACTTACTCCCAGTAGGGCAATGTGAGCAGAAAGGATTCTGCATCACTCCCTGACTAATGGATAAAGATGGCGTGCCTTCTGCACACTTGTTCCCGTGGATGTCCATGCTCAAAATGACATTGGAACTCACATGCAGAATAAAGAGGCAAAACAAAATATAAGAAAAGCATTGGAAGTCTCTGAGTTACCTCTCAGAGGCAAGGAGTTTGCCTTACTGGGAATACTCATGTGGAATTGTGGAGAGCAGTGGATGAACTATCCCTACCAAAGGCAGTGCTTCCTTAACTGACAGTGTCAAGTCTGAAAATACAATCTTATGACTGATATCTGGCTATTGCAGGATATAAAGCTAAAAGAAACAAATTTACTGCATTAAAAGGTATGGTAATGGATTCATGTAGATCTAGGAAGAGTGTAAATTGGTACAATCACTGCAGGAAATTGCTTGGCAAAATCTGCCTGAGTCAAAACTTTGTGTATTATGTGAACTAACTGCATGTACTCCCATCATAAATGTGTTCATGTTCAACAAATCATGTACTACTGTGTGATATATACATACAATGAAATACTATTGAAACTTTGAGCTGGCCAAATAGCACAGTGGACTAAAGCACCTGCTTGGGCAGAGTGCAGTAGCCAGGGTTCAATCCCCGGCATGCCATGCAGGCCCTGCCACCGGGGTGTGCTGAGAGGGCAATTGAGACTAGGCGTGGTGGTGCACATCTGTAATCCCAGTGCTTGGGAAGCTGAAAACAGGAGAATCACTAGGAGGCCAATCTATGTAGTGAGACCCTGTAGACCTTGCACTAAATACATAAAAAAAAGAAATATTATTGAACCTTCAAAGGAAGCAAATTCTGACATATGCTATAACATCAGCCTTGAGCACATTAAACCCAATGAAGTAAAGCAATTATAAAAAATAATCTACTTTCACTTATATGAGATACATACAATAGTCACATTCACAAAGATAAAAAGTAGATGGTTGCCAGGGGCTCAGATGGGAAATGAGAAATTGTTTTTTAATGAGTCTAGAGTTTCAGTTTTGCAAGATGAAAAGAATTCTGAAAATTAGTTATACAACAATGTGAATATACTGTTAAAAGAATAACTTCAGAAGATTAAATTTAACAGAGTTGATTTGAGCAATGAACAATTCATGAATTAAGCAGCACTCAAGACCAGAAGAGGGTTGGAGAGCTCTTTCCAACAGCATAGACAGTAAGCTTTGACAGGCAGAATGTGGAAGCCAACTAGAAACATCATCTGATTGGGGACAGTCCTCTGCCTTGTTTGGGCATGGTGTGAGGAAGCACTTGCCTTAATTAGCTATGTGCTAAGCAATGTGCTACCTGTTAGTTGCCAAAGTTCAGCTATTTATGACTGTTGGCTGAAACCTTGCTAATTGTTATATATTGCTAATATATATGATATTCCTAAATTAGATTTAAGTTTGTTTGTATTCTAGACTAGGTTGCAATTGTTACAGATCAACTTAACATGCAGAGATAGCCTCAGGCCAATGGGGCTCCTTGATTATGTATTTTATTAGCACAACCCCACAGAAAAATACACTGAAAGATGGCACATTTTTTGTTATGTGCCTTTAACCACGAGCTAAATTTTTTTAATGTCTAAAATGTTTAGAGTACTATAAATCATAATATCCAGAACCTGGGAAATAATCAACTATTCTTCCACAGCAAAATGGGCAAATTAACTGTGAACTGTTTGCTAATGGAATTTTGTATGAGAAATGAAGGTCTATGATGTGAACAAGATGAATACATATTATAAACACAATGTTAAGCAGCAGAAATAGACAGCAGGATAGATTTCATCTACTCTAAATGACTTTGCTTATTTAAAGTGCAGGAAAAGGCAAAATTCTTCAAGATTGTTAGAAATCAGAACCATCTTCACCTTTAGAGTAGTGAGTGAAACAAAGCCAGGAGGAGGTAAAGGATAGTTCCATGATGGCATGTTGTCTCAGGTAACAGGTTTTTATAATATAATCAGTTGTTTAAACAATGTGTTTCCTTTTTTTGTTGTTAATTTTATTGGGAAACAAATAGCAATAAGATGGTTTCAAAACTGATTAATAGGACAATTTCAATAATTAATACACTGCATATTGTTGTCTTCATAGTGATTATTCATAGTACAAGATGCAGACATGATATTCTGTCCAAACACTATTAGTACAAATCTTTCTATTCATTGAATTAAGAGAAAGTAGCTGTATATCTAGCCTATTTTATATATACAGATACAAAATGGTCCTTCATTTGTATCCCCTTTTTTTGTTTAGTTTTGTTAGAGATGGGTATTCCATTGCCATTTAAATATTGTAAGTGTGTGAATTCAGCAAGATAATCCAATATACTCCAGTAGTCCATAGGAGTAGTGGGTTATCCATAGGACCAAACAATGTTTTTCTAAAAATGCTTGTCTTCTCAAAAGAAAATAAATCACAGCCCAGGAAGTAAAATAAACCAAAAGTGCACCCTCCTGCCTAAGGGTTGTCAACCTGTATAGGAGTCAAGACAATGAATGTAGAATTTGTAATTAAGTGATTAATCAGAATCAGGCTATCTCAGAATTGCTTAATATTCAGTAAAACAGCCCACTGTATACAGATTACCTACTTTCTCATCAAATTATCATTCATCAGCACCAACAAGAAAGATGTTTAACAATTAAAATTCTATGGTAATTTCACACTCAGCAATGCCTTGTGTTCGTAATTTCAATATTAGATCTGATTGAATATGATTAAATATGGCCTATGATTTGCAAAATGGGTTACATGATGGATCTCAATGAACTCATTAGTAGCTAATTCTGTAGAGATCTTTCTAAATGCTAATGTTTAGCTGCCTTTGGCTCATTAATTAATTTAAAGATTTGTAATTATCAGAGTTTTTGATTCAAGCACATCTACCACTTTTATTATTTATTTGTATCTAAGGATTAAAAATTATGTCATTCAAAGAAAGGTAGTATTTGATAAGGATAAAATAGAAATAGGAAGAAGATATTCTGTTAAACACATAAGAAGATGGAACCACCCCAAAAACTTGACACTAAAATAGAAATCATAAATACAAAAGCAGAAATGGGAAAAGAGTCAACTATGTAGAGGTCATGAATAAAATATTAAACTAAACACACTACACAGGACAAAAAGGAGAGTTTGGTCATATTCAAAATTAGACAGCCCTATCCTAAAAAAAAAATCTAAGCAAGTAAAAATCTAAGTTGACATGATACCATAAATTCTAAGTGATTCTTTGGAGTCATCTCTCAAAGGACCTACCATCATTCAAGGTTATTAGAAAATTAGTACTAGAAACACAATTAGAAACTTTGAGACATTCATTTTGTTTCATAATCAGGATGACTTATATCATGTATTCCTTCCCAGTCACTGTCAAGCAGAAAAGTCAAAACACCAAAATAAACTCAGCAAGGAAGAAACTAGGGAAACAATGGTTTTCACAATGTCATCATAGAAAACTAAATACCTAAGATTTAACCTAACCAAGAAAATTAAAGACCTCTACAACACAAACTATTGTACTTTGAAGGAGATCAAAGGGGACATCAGGATATGGAAAGATATCCCTTGTTCCTGGATGGACAAACCCAATGTAATCAAAGTGGCCATACTTCCAAAACTGATATATAGACTTAACGCAATCTCAGTCAAAATATCAGTAGCATTCCATGTAGGACTAGAAAAAAAAAATAATCCTATATTCCTCTCTAGACAAGACCTAGACAGCAATAGCAATCCCAGGCAATAAGAACAAAGTAGGAGAACTCACAACTCTGTACTTCAGTTATACTATAAATCTACAGTGATTAAAAACAGCATTGTATTAGCAAAAGCAAAAATAAAAATAGCAACAAAAAGGCATGTGAATATGTAAAAAAAGAGAATAGAAGATGCAGAAATGACTCCAACCATGTTCAGCTACCTGATTTGTAACAAAGGGGCCAAAAACCCATGTTGGAGGAAAGAGAGCCCCTTTCATAAGTAGTACAGAGAAAACTGGCTGCACAGAAGATTAGATCTAGACTCATACCTCTCACAATATACAAGCTAAAATCAAAATCAATCACAGATCTAAATGCTAAAGCAGAAACACTCAATCTGCTGTAAAATAAAATTGGGAAAGCTTTTGAAGACATAGACATAGGCAAGGACTTTCTGAGACGAACCTTAATTGCATAACAGATATCACCAAGAATAAGCCAAAATGGGATCATACAACATCCAAGAAGCTTCTTCACAACAAGGGAAGCAACCAATAGAGAGAAGAGATGATCCAGAGAATAGGGGAAAAGATGCAGCTATTCTTTAGACACAGAACTAGTACCTAGATATATAAAGAACTCAAAATGTTAGACCCCCCCCCAAAAAAAGTAAAAGACCTCATCAAAAAATGGGCAACTTGGTCTAAGGAGATAACTCATTGGTCTAAATGTCTGCCTGCCATGCTCAAGGACCCAGGTTCGATTCCTAGTACCATATGATGCGCCAGTCCCAGGTGCTGAGCTGGCCACCAAAACCAGGTATGGTGGCACATGCCTGCAATCCCAGTGCTGCGGAGGCTGAGACAGGAGGATCACTATGAGTCCAAGCTTCATAGTGAGACCCTGTAAGAAATCAGCAAAGAAAAGATTTTTTAAAAAAGAATTTTAATGGACAACATAAATGAATGGATACTTCTCAGAAGAAAAGTATAAATTGCCAATAAATACATGAAAAATGTTCAACATCCATGACCATTAGAGGAATGCAAATTAAAACAATACTGAGAGGAGCTGGGGAGATGGCTCAGTGGAATAAACACTTCCCTGGCAAGCATAAGGGCCTGAGTCCAATCCCTGTTTCCGCCAAAAAAAAAAAACAATACTGAGAGTATCTCCTACTCCAGAAAGAAGAGCTATTATCAAAACATCAGATAACAAATCCTGATGAGTCTGCAGGGGAAAAAAGAACATTGTCAGCGGATATGTAAAATAGCACAGCCACTATGAAAATCAGTATGGAGATTCCTCAAAAAACTAAATATGGGAATTCCACTGGACCCAGCTCTTCCCCTCCTAGGTATCTTGCTGAAAGAGCTGAAGATGATACATGACAGTAAGAAGTGTCTATCCATGATCATCATAGCAGCACAGTTCACAACAAATGAATCTTAGCTGCCTAAATAATAGATGAATGGCTTAAAAAATGTGGTTTTTATATGCAGTTGAGTACTATTCTGTCATAACAAATAATAAGCTTGGATCACTTGTAGGGAAATGGGTGTGTCTTGAGACCATATTGTTAAAATAAATCAAATAAATAAAATCAGACACACAATCTTAAATACTGTATATTTTCTTTTACAAAAGCAACCCAAAATAAAAAATAAAGAGCAAAATAACAGATGGATAATATGAAAAAAAGAAAAGAAAGAGATGGAGTGTGTTATGGTTTGTGTCTAGTTGCCCCCCCCCAAAGCCTCATGCAGTCATGGGATGGACTTCTAGGGTCTGTGATTAATTCGTGATCCAGGGTTGGGATTATAGGTGTGAGAGCATTAAGCACTGCAAACGTGTACTAAAAATTTTTTTAAAAAGAAGAAGCTAAAAGCACCCAGAGGAAAAGAAGAGAAAGTACGAAGTGTCTTGCTAAATGCCTATGATTTCAGTTTTTAGGAAATCTTGTCACAAAAAAGAGTAGAGAATTGTGAAAAGTAAATAAATATTGTTTCTCTACAAATGACCAGGTTTACACTGTATCACACTGTAAGTATACAGCCCACACAGGAAGAGATTTGTTTGGACTGTAGTTCTGGTTTTATGAAAGGGTTCCTTTATCTGGGTCTTTTTTTTTTTTTTTTTGGTACTAGGAATCAAACTCAGGACTTTGCACTTGCCAGGTAGGCACTTATGCCACTGAGGTATCTCCACAAAGTGGGTCTTTTGAACCTCTGGTCTTGAATCTGGGTGTTTCTTCCTTGTTCATTGTCCCCCACAGGCACATATGACTTGGAGACATTCCTTCCTCACTTGGCTTTTAGGAACATTTGATTCTTTTTAGACCACTACCCATGAGTGCCATGTTGGAAGCCTGAGGATGTATTAGGATTAAGCAATGACAGATTTGTGGTTTGCTTAGCAATATTTACCCAGATACATGATAGGTTTCTGGTCTACTTGATTATGGTCAGATTGATTTAATGGGTCAATGACCACCCAGAGTTCTGTGCATGTGTATATTCAACCTTGCCCAATTCACTAAGATCAAAGTTTAGACATCACACCCCACTTGGAAGACAAGTTTCCTTGAAGCCATCTGACACAATAGGCTTAATCTGATCTTTTTTGCTGGATCTAACTCGCCAGCTCAGTTGAGAATTTTAATGGGAGGCCATTGAAGAATACTTACAGCATCAAATCTTCTGCTTTTGTGGAATTCAGAGTAGTTGATTTTTTTTTCCAACCACATGGGTTCTCCACTCTTCCAGCTGTTCTCACAATCTGGTTGCTTTTCATGCATGCTCATTTCTTTCTTATAATAACTTATGAAAAGCAGCACAGAGCAGGCAACACATAGATATTCTGGCTCTTTTCAACTGCTTTCTTTAGGGCAATGATTATACATGTGGTCCTCTCTCTAGCTAATTTTGAAGGACAATTTTACCAAATGTTGTCTTGATATTACCCAGTCCATCAGCTTTCCATTCTCTGCAGTATCTACTTTTCCATTGCTTACTACCCCACATCCAGGACAAGGGTGCATATTTAAGGTTTGTGTGATGATAGGATATCCATATCAGTGCTACTTAAAATACCAATTATATTACTAAATCAAATACATCAAAAGCAAGGTATTTTAAACCAGGTATAGTGACATACACTATAACCCCAGTACTCTGGGGTCTGAGGCAGAAGGACTGCAAGCTCAAGACCAACTTGGAAACATTAGTAACTCACCAAGATTCTGTATCAAAATAAAATAACAACAGTGGCAATAATAATAATATCATGATGATGATTGAGTGATAGCTTTTTGTAAAGGCCCTGGCTTTGATCCCCAAGGCCAATCAATCAATCAAACAAACAAACAATAAGTGCCTTCAAGAATACTAATTTCCATTTGCTCTCATAACACCTGAGTAGATTCCGGCTGTCAGGGTAGTGACTCCTTATCACTTCATTCTTTCCATCTTTTTTCATTACTCTAGGGTACTGTCCTATGTTGTGAGGTTGGCTCAACCTTAAATCAATATACCAAACTATAGAAAGATGAAAAACTATGTCCAGGAATAGTAGCTTCTCTTTTCTTTAAGAAGTACAAATTGCATACATCAATTTTGTTTCATGGGCCATTGACTCGAATTTCATCACATGGCCTCTAGTTGAGTGCGAAATAGTAAAGGGAGAGGAAGAAGAAATGCCAGGGTGCATCATTGGGCCACAGGTACCATGGAAAAGAGTCAGGAAAGCCAAATAATTACCTGTTACCTATTAGGCAGGAAGGCCACGCACGTGCCTGGGGGAAAGATGCCACTAACGACTACCATCCCCTCAGATTACGTATTTCAGATAAAGCCTGCTGGTGAAGACCACAGGAACCAGTTTAAAGTAGCTAAAACCTACTAGTCTCT
Source organism: Octodon degus (assembly GCF_000260255.1). Classification (NCBI taxonomy): domain Eukaryota; kingdom Metazoa; phylum Chordata; class Mammalia; order Rodentia; family Octodontidae; genus Octodon; species Octodon degus. The sequence goes on along the minus strand of NW_004524686.1, from coordinate 3,189,660 downwards.
CTTCTAGGTGACCTACAGTGAGGTTTGCTCACTAGAATCTCATAATAATGCTAAATTTTGTGTCCTAGAGCAAGTCTAGCCTGCCATTTTTAAACATGTAACACTGAAAGCAGCATGATCTGGAAGGTACAGGCTCCAGAATGTGCTTTTCTCTGTGTGCAATGACAAATCTCCCCAGTAAGAGTGTTTATTAATCTCATCAATAAAACTTCCTTGCTTCCTTTGTTCAGGGAGACACTGCTTTGGGAGCTGTCTCAAGTGTTCTCACTTTCTGTAAATAATTAACCTTCCTTCACTCTTTTATCTCCTGCCTGTGCTTACTGGCTTCACACTCATCAAAGGACAAACCCCTTGTGTTAGGCTATGAATTTTGGCAACCCAGATGAACCACCTTTCCTTTGAAGTCTAAAGGACCTTGGCCAACTTGGCTGCCAGCAGAAGCAGTGGGCAACAATAGATTTCCTGTTGCCAAGGGTGAGTCCCAGGTAGATAGAGGAAGCACCCTTCAGGTGCCTGACACACCAGTCTTTCACTGCCACTGTACCAAGTGAACTTGCCACCCACTCTGAACTTTTTTCACAAGTCCTCTAGATCTGTGAGTAGGGTTGGGCCCTCAGGTTGTCTAACAGGGTCCCAGTAATGAAGTGGTAAAAACCTAAGTCAGAAAGCATGTAGAAAGGTCAATTAGAGGGCTGAGAGACTGGGACATTGCTGTCCTTGTTAAAAGATTATGAGATCTTTCCATCCTGGCTGCTGCCAGTTACAGGTTAGGGAAATAGCTCCACCCCTGGGGAAGGAGAAGCTGGCTGAGGGTATCTGGCCACAGAAAGTCTCACCTCAGAATGTTTCTCAGGTCTGCTTAAGGACAAAGGGAATCAGATCTTGGATGTTAGAAGGAAGCATGGCTTTTGATAATTCACAATCCCCAGCTGTGAAATTCTACAGCTTCAATATTCTGAAGTCTTTTGGCAGGAGAACAAATGTGAACATCATATTAAATTGTTGTGGGATTCGTGTTCTAAGAAGTCATTTTTGTCAGCCCTTTCATAGGTGTCTAGAGACAAGTTTTTAACAGATCTCTAGGGCATACAACAAGGTCAGTACCACAGGAGAGCCCAGAGGGCATCTCCTTCATCACTTGAAGACACTTATTTGTCAATAAGTAAGAAACACATGGTCTTTCTGTATAATACATAAAGGGAACAATATGAACTGGAAAACCAGGACAAACACAACATGGGTCTCTGAATTACAATACTATTCTGCAACTAGATTGATTCTGTAAGAGAAGAGAAATGGGACCACATTCCCTATGTATAGTGCTTTGTAGACTTATATCAGAAGGGAAAGGGTAAACCTTTGACCAAGAAAGTAAAACCCTTCTGCTGTCTGAAATTCTTTGTGATGACAACCTGTTTTTGTTTTTTCCAGGTCTAGGAAGAAAGAAGGTTTTCAGCCCCTAGCTCGTCACTGCTGAACAGGTAGATGAGCCTGTACCTGGTACTTTTTCAGGGAGCCCTCTCTTATGACCTCTGTACCTAGACCATCTTTTAACCTATGTTTTCTCTTCTTCATTACAACCTCACCTGACAAGGCATATCACTAACCAAGCAGATAGATAGATAGATAGATAGATAGATAGATAGATAGATAGATAGATAGATAGATGATAGATATCTTGTTAACGGACATACGTCTCTCAATCCTTCCAATGTGAACAACTGGAAGGCACATATCTAAGGTCTGAGTGTTGATCCCAGTGGAGTTATCACCCTAGGAACATTATCTTTAGCACTCATAACCTCATGTGAAAAGATTCACAGACTCTTCCATTTGCAGTGCTGACTCGGGAAAAAAAAAAAACCCAGCTGTGCCGGAAGAAACCATAAGAGGAAGCTGAGAAGCAGCATGTTAATCAGCCTGACAACCAGGTTGGGCTGCCTGCTAAACAGTTAGTCCCAGGAGGCCCTCCTGACCAGGACCTAACACAGATGCATGGTGAGCCACATTTGAGTATTATAGAAATATGCTCCTCAAAGGGATGCCTGAAGCTAGTAAACTCCAGTTGACTGGAGCAAGCAGAGGACCTCAGCAGATGCTAGATGAAAGTCATTTGGCCTTCATGCAGAGATTGAAGAAATGTTTCCAGGGATATACTCCTTGGAGTTCTGAAGGGAACTGCAGCCAGATAGTCCTGGGAACACACTTCACAGTTTAGACTACTCCTGATATCTATCGAAACCTACACATTTTGATTGTAGGCCCAGAAACCAACTTTTTCAACTGGTGGAGATTGCCTGCAAGGTTTTCAGTAACAGAGATATGGTTGAAGAAGAAAAGGGAGATAGGAGAAAGAGGAAGTAGTTGGTAGTCATCTTCCAGTCTGTTTCAGGTGATATGAGGAATAGAAAGAAGACAACGTGGGTAATAGCCTTGGCTCCAAGGTGAAAGCCACTGGCAGCTGGCAAAGCTGGTCCTGACCAATATGCATCTTTTAGACAAGAGAGATACTGGAAAGAAGAAATGCATAAATCACCTGGAGAGAGGAAAACTAAGGGACAAAAACAACCCTATCAGCTTCTGCTTGAAGACTGCATAGGCAAGGGCTTCCCCATTTTTCTCCCTTTAACATAGCCCAGATTTCCTATGAGGAGCCCTGGCCTACCTTAGATATACACAAAGAAAATAAGTTAAGTTTCTACTTTGTACCAAGCCACAGACTTTGTGTTGACCACTGAAAAGGGTACAATGCCTAGCACAGAATACACCATACTAGGTGAATGAGGAAGAGTAGAAATCAAATGCTTTCTTGGACCCTCTGAAGAGGGTTCAAATGTTTTAAAGCACTCATTTCTGCATGTTGTTGAGTACCTTATTCCCCTTTTAGGAACAGACCTGTTAAGCACACTAGGGGAATTATTAATCTTCAGCAGGATATAATAGAAATACAGCTTCCTAAGAGTGATAGAGATTGTGGGTCCACTGCATGAAGTATCAGCAGTTCCCAAACTGCCTCTGAAATGTCCTGGAGCAAGTCAAATTGAGGTCTGAGCTTAAGAACAGTGGGATGGAGCCAGTCAGGGTGGGGCACACCAATAATCACAGTCCTGGGGAGGCTGAGGCAAGAGGATCACTGGGAGTTCATGCCAAGCCTAGACTACATATTGCAGGAGTTCCAGACAGTCTGAACTACATAGTAAGACCCCTGTCTCAAAATTAAAATAAAAATAAATAATTGTCCACCATAATGTATTGGAATAAGTGGAACAGAAATCAAGTAATTAAATTTTTTAAAGAACAATGGGATAAGCCATCAGCACCAAACTGTAAATATCATTTTAATAAATTAACATCTGTGGCCTACCTACTTTCCAAACCCCCTTCTGTCCCTTTTCGATAGAAGCTTTCTTTCTCTCAATAAATTCTTCCTACTCTTGACCTCCACTGTTCCTAGACTTCATTATTTGATTTCTAGAGAACATGAACGTGGTGTTTCAGATATCTAGCAGGTTGGGAGTTTCATTCCTCTATATCATATCATGCTCTTCCAGCAAGACAATTCGATGAAGTTAGGAATTTGTTTTTGTTTCACAGATCCAGGATTGGGATTTGCTTAGGTAATCAAACATTTTGTGACATTCTGTCTTCACTCATTGTTCATAATTAGTCATGCTTTCTCTCAAATAATTTTATTAAAATGATGATAAATTTAAGTTGAAAACATGGAAAGAGTCTAAGGTTATAATGCTTCTTTAATGGGACAATTTATTCTGGCTTTGTATATGTTGCATTTGGACTTAGTTATTGAACTTATTAGTGGTCCTTGTTACACCTGTTCGACTTATTTCACTGCTGTGATTCAGTTGCACTAGGGAAACAATATTAGAGCATTCCCTAGTGGATTTTGATATAAAACCCTATAAAATGAATCATTTTATTAATGAAATCTAATTCATACTTAGAAAATATGCATGTCTATTAATAAACCACATAACTCCTTCCACCAGTTAAAGGACACTAGGTTGATGGCCATTCTTAGGACACACTTAAAACAGGTATATTGGGACAGACTGGCTCTGATCCTCCTTTATACTCAAGAAGAAATATCAAGCCTTTCTGTTTCAGTTTCCTTTCTGGTCTTATCTGCTTCTGGTGAAGAAACACTCATCTCATAAGAGTACTCATTCTTGCCTTTCTAGGCTGAGATGATGACTCAGGGGTAAGTTGTCTCTTTACCTTGCTGTGCACATGTGAGAGGAAAAGACTCCCTTTCTCTGCCTTACTTCTCTGGGCCTGATGAGACATCAGAATTCTGCCTGTCCGGGAGAACACACATAAATGCCATGGCCCGGCTTAGTGTTTTGGGCAAGTCTCCCTCAGGAGAAATTAAAGGGGATGCCCAATTTCTTTTTGCATTTAAGACACAAGAAGCTCCATGTTGAAGTCTTTCATTCCTTTGGAATGCATTCTTAAGCACTAGAAGATGTTCATCCCTCACAAGTCATTTGATATTTTTCTGCACATGTGCATGGCACATCTACCCCTAGAGCCAAAAAGGAATGCAGAGGTAAATATTAATTATGACACTATTTTACAGCTAGAATCATACTGTAAAAAACAAAAAAAAAAGAGGGAAAATGGTCAGACTTTCTTTGCATCATGAAATAGTCCTTATCTATGTTCAAAATGTAAATATGAGCCACAGGAAAAATAGCACCTTGGGCCTATAAGTATCCACCCTCCCTGCTCCTGGGTCTGTCTTTCCCTAACTTTTGGAGCCTGAGGATTCCAAGACAACCTTAATCACAGCTTCATCCACTATTACTGCATCTAAGGCTCCCTGTATGTGCCCTTCTGGTCCTGAGGGTGGGGCTTCTAGACCAGCAATAATCCAAGCCTCTACTGGTCCAAATACATCATTAACTGAATTTATGCAAGCTTCGCAAGGATGGTATCCTTTACAAGAAATAAATTGGAACTTTGGGAGTTATGTGCCTTTTTCTCTTAATGATCTAAAGCAGATCAAGCTAGAACTAGGAAATTTTTTTAATGATCCTGATAAGTACTTTGAGGTATTTAAAGGATTTACTCAGACCAATAAGCTAGCCTGGAAATACGTAATGTTAATCTTAAATCAAACATTGGCTTTTAATGGGAGAAAAGCAGCATTACAAGCTGGGAGACAAGCTGTTAATATATTTGGGGATGAAGGTTATGCTGCTAATTTTAGACACCCAGAAAATAAGCAGCCAGAGAAATAACCATTTCTCACTGGAGCTTAAGCACTCCCCAACCAAGACCCCAGCTGGCCTAACAGCCAAGACCCCTGCTGGCTTAGTAGCCAGATAGGAGATTGAGGCAATAGACATTTTCAAGTATGTGTACTTGAAGGTCTAAGGGCAAAGACCATGCCTTCCAATCATCTTAAACTATCAACTATGTATCAAGAGGAAGATGAAAATCCCTCTGCCTTCTTAGATTGTTTACAGAGACATTGGTAAAGTATGTCCCTGGCTCCTGATTCAATAGAAGGACAGATCATACTTAAAGATACATTTATTTAACAGTCAGCTCCAGACATTACAAAAATGTTACAAAAGATAAATTTCACTCTAAATAGCTCACTTGATACTTTAATAACAACTACCTCCTTAACATTCTATAATTGAGACTGGGTAGAAGCCAAAGAGAGAAAGCAAAGATACCAAAAAGCAGCTGCCTTTGTTTCAGTCTTAAAAAATGCAGACCCTAAGTCTTATTTTCAGGGCTCCAAGAAGAGTTCAATGACTAACAGCCTCACCTGCTGGCACTGCCAAAAGCCAGGCCACCTTAAAGGACACTGCCCAAAGAAGCCCCCTGGGCCATGGACTAACTGCAAAGGTGACCACTGGAGGTAAGGCTCTCCTCTGAAGCAAAGGCGTCAGAGCCTAAACCCATCTTAGCAGTTAGTCCAGCCAGACTGAAGGACCTTGAAGCACTCTGCCTCTTCCCTCTGGTAGAACTGTCATCTCTACCTATCATCTCCACAGAGCAGCCCAGAATAATCATGAATATAGAGTAAAAGAACCATGATTATACTGCAGAGGCCAAGGGTTCAATCCCCAGCCTGCCATGCCTGCCCTGCCCACAGGGCATGCTGAGACAGCAATTGAGAATGGGCACAGTGGCGTGCACCTGTAATCCCAGTGCCTGGGAGGCTGAAAAACAAGAAGGATCACTATAAATTGGATCTGTGTAGTGAGACCCTGCAGATCCTGTACTAAATACAAAAAGTAAAAAAGAACAAGTCTATTGCTAGACACTGGCACAAGTCTTTTTGTCCTTCTTTTCAATTCTGGCCTTTCTTCCAGCCATGATACCTCAAGAATAAAGAGTCATCAGATGAAAGGTAACTCACTTAAGCTATAACTGGGATAACTTTCCCTTCATCCATTCCTCTTAGTTATGCCTAAAAGTCCAGCTCTTATCCTGGGAGAGATATTTTATCCTATCTAAATACCATAATATATATACCAGGTTGCCAACTAGTCAAAATAATGCTTAGACTGGTTTTACAAATATATACTGTTGACTATGTATAATAACTTAAGAGCTATTTTAATGTATTTAGTACAGTGTCTACAGGGTCTCTCTACATATATCAGACTTGTAGTGATCCTCCTGTTTTCAGCCCCCTAAGTGCTGGGATTACAGGTCATGCCACTACACCAAGTCTCATTCGCCAGCTCAGCATGCCCCATGGACAGGGATGGCCTGGCACGCTAGAGATTGAACCTCAGTCCCTGAGTCTGCCTTGTTATGGGTCAACTCTGCATAGGAACCAGATTAGCCAGATAGAAATTTGAATAGAGCCTTTTATTTACTGAGCTCAGGTCCGTCAGCCACTTCTCTCGCAGGAGAAGGCTGATCGGCCCCGAACGTAGGTAGCAAGGGGGTATTTATAACAGAAATCACATTCAGTTTGGTAATCAAACTTGTTATCTAGTACAGAAAAACAGAAACTGCATTCATTTGACACAGCTGCAAACTGTTCATAACTAAAAGGTCTTTCACAGCTTAGTGATAAGTGCATATTTTTACAAGATACATCTTAAGCTGACTATGTTACAGGAGATGGTTGGGGAGGGAGTTTGTTTTAGCTTGCTGCCTTGACAAGAAACAGTTATTTATTGTTGAATAGCCTTGAGCCAAAAGGGAGAACACATTTCTTAAAGCAGATAACAGGAAGCACAAGGGGTTTTTATAATTTTCCACAATTAAGGCACAAAACTCTATTAACCCTTTACATGCCTAAGCAGGTACTTTAATCCCCTGAGCTATCTGGCCAGCCCAACTTGAGAGTTTTTCATTGGTCAAAAATAATGTGTTAATTGTTATAATCTGCTTCTCATAAGTCATCAAAATTTTGGAGATATTTATAGCTAAACCTGGAGGGACATAAAAGAAGATATCAGGCTCCATCAGTAGAGGGATCAAAGAACCAGTAGGTTATAATTACCATTCCAATCCCTTAATACCAGTTTCTAGACTTACTGACAGCTTCACTTTACTCACATGCCAAAAAATAAAGCAGTTCAATACTTATTTGTCTGGGTAGGTACCTTCACAGAGAGAGCTGAAGCCTTTCCTTGTAGAACAGAAAAGGTATAAGAGCTGTAAAGGTTTTGGTCTCAGAAAACATCCCCAGATTTATATGTTCTAAAATGTTACACAGTGATAATGGGCTTTCTTTTAAAGCAACAGTAACATAGGATGTCTCTCAAGCACTGGATTTTCTCTATCACCTTAGCTGTACATGGAGACCACAATCATCAGGAAAGGTAGAAAAAAGATGAATGAGACCTTAAAGAGACATCCTCACAAAATGCCTCAGGAAACCCACCTACAATAGCCTTACTATGTTTAGCTCTCATTAATATAAGAAACACATCTCAAATTCTAGGCTTCAGTCCACTAGAAATGTTTATGGACACCTTTTCCCACTAATAATTTTCTCTTTGATAGAGAAACAAATCCCTTACCAAATGTCTTGATTACTTTTTCTCTCATTGCGGCAACAAATACGGACACCCAAAATTAAGAAAGGAAAGGTTTATTTAGCTCACAGTTTGTAGAGGTTTCAGTACATACTCAGCTGGCTCCAAGGCAGACTACCACACGGAAAAGGGCATCAGTTCCTGACAATGGAAAGCAGCAAAACAGAAAAAGCAAAAGGGCAGGAGCAGAGGCAACAATGGCTACAGAAAGTAAGTCTATCTTCCAGAAGTTGTATTCAGGCTATCTGCCTCCGGCTGGGTATAGCACTCACACCCATAATACCAGCAGCACTCACTCATAATCCCAGGGGATCATGAGTTAATCATAAACTCTAGTAGTCTGTACCATGATTACATGATGCTTGGGGGGGGGGACAATTAGACACAAACCATAACACTGAAGAATGTCACATCACTGGCTAAATCCAACAGATCCTTCAATCGCTAATGGAAGCTCAGCTTAAAGAAAAAGGAAATTCAATATTCCACCTCAGAGATTTAATATTAGTAAAATCTCTTCTCTCATTATCCCCTTCCCTAGGACCAACTTGGGAAGGACTCTACACCATGATCCTGTCAACTCCATCAACTGTCAAGGCAGGAGGCCTAGACGCCAGATACATCACACCCAACTAAAGTCCTGGGAACCAGAGACTGCATTGAGTGTGAGCAACCATTATCAAAATACGTGTGAGAACCCATAAAATATTTAAGACTCTTGTTCAAGAAAAAAACAGTCTTCAGATAAGCAGCCAAAGATGTTACTCTTAGCCTTTTCACTAATCACTTTATCACTTAAGGGAGAATACAATTGCTCTCTAAGGTAAAGACAAGAATATGCAGTCATTGACCTTATCAGATCCAAAAGCTACAACTTTTGTTGCATAGGTCTTGCTTTATCTTGGTCCTAACCAACCAGCAGAAAAGTATAAAAACAAAGTATAAGAAGTAAAGTCATGGTGCTGTGTTGAGCTGTAGGGGACACTTGTCAACGATTTCTGACATTGCCAGTGAAGGGGAAGACCCAATCCTATTATGGACTACTGGACTCTTTTAGAATATTTTGCTGAGTTAACACACCTATAATATCCAAATGATGGAACTAAACAAAAAGGGGGATACAGATGAATGTCCATCTTGTATCTGTGTATTCAAAATGGTTAGGATAGATATATAGTTGCATTCTCTTAATGAATAAAGGGATTTGTTCTAATAGTGTTTGTAAATAGGATATTATGTCTGCATCTTGTACAGCAAATAACCACTAGGAAGAGAGTATGCAATGTGTTAATTATTGGAACTGTCCTACCAATTTGATTTGAAACTGTCTTATTCCTATTTGTTTCTCAATAAAATTATGAAAATAAAATAAAATAAAAATTTAAAAAAGAATATGCAGTCATTACAACAAACATCTGGCTAGATATGTGGCCTGTTCCCCTTGTCCAGTACATCTGGAATTCTGTGGTGCAGCTCCCCACTCCAAGGAGATGACTTGAATAAAATATAAGACTATATCAATGGGGGCTGGGGAGATGGCTCAGTAGGATAAGCGCTTGACTGGCAAACACAAGGATCTGAGTTCAATTCCCGGTTCCGGGAAAAAAAAAAAAAAAAGACTATATCAATGAATTATGAAGCAGTTCAATGGTTCATAGTTTAGCCCACAATTACCAGGTAGCCAAGTGGCCCATAACCAACGTAAATATCAAGATAGCTATTTTCAGGTACAGGATGATTATCTTTGGTTAACCTCCCACTATAGAACAGCATATTGAGAGGCCCCTTATGTTGAGAACAGAAAAGTCACTCCATTCTCATTGGCCCAATTCTACTAAATAGTTGTGATGGACAACCCTGAACAATGTATACATAGAATATCTTACAGACTGAACATTAATTTGCAACAAACTGGTTTAACCACCCTGAAACTAGATGAGAATCCCCCAGTGGCTCTCATTGGTCCTGTAGAACTAAGTTGTGGCCCTGGTTATCCCCTGAATGGATAGGAAGATGCATGCTGGGATTTGCATGTTTACAAGGCAGAAGTGTCAAAAGTATTGACAAACTTGCAAACTTGCCCTACCTATGGAATCGGTGGCCTAGAAGCGTGCTCCACTAGTGTGATCATTTGACTTCTATCTCTATCCCTTCCCTAAGGTTATATGTGTCATGCAACACATCAAGGCCTTAACTAACTATACTCACTAGGCTTTAAATGACACAGGGCTGGTCTCTCTATCTTGAGTGAAGTAAAATTAAAGTGACAAGCCATCTTCCAAAATCAATGGCATTAAACATTCTAACCCCACCACAAGGGAGTACATGTGCAATTGAGTTAACTGTTGTATGTACATTCCTGATCCTTCTGCTAAAATCTCAATCATTGTTCAGATTGTTAGATGACAGGTTAATGACATATCAGACTCTGAAATTCCCTGGATCTTCTCCTTAATCTCTTTATGAAAAGCTATTACTGGCTCCTCCTGGTGGGAAATTTTGTTGACTATATTCACAGTTCTCTGTTAACTTTATTATTTGGCCCATCCATACTTAGTTGTTTATGTGGCCTTGTCTCCTCCAGATTTAAAGCTGTACATGCACCCAAAACAAGAGTACCTGGCACCTAGCAAGGACCTTTATATAGACCCTCTGTTGAGTATCTCTGACTGCCGAACACAACTATGACACACTATCACAACTCTTCAGCTAGAAGTAGTCAGATTGGTCTTTGACCTTTTCCCCCTCACTTCTCCAAAGGACAAATATAGATAGCTAAGTTATATAGAAATATGTAGCAGTCAGAAAGGGCTGGGCCCTCAAGAGGTCAATGTAGAAAACAGCTGTGACTGGAGGCATATATTCACTGAAGGCTAGTCTTGGTGTGTGAGGGGACTTCATCCATATACTACCCCTCAGGATGAACAACAGTGATTAATATTCTAAGGAGGCATAGAATATTATGCCTTAACTTGCCCCTTCCAGCAAAGTCCCTGTCTGCCCACGTGCACTTGCTCTGTGACTTTTTCCTCATAAGCTCCTCATTTAATAAATACTACCTAGCAACTATACTTGTAATCTTATTGGTTGACCATAGTTTTGCTCCAACTCACACCCATCCTGTGATTTTCCATTGGATCAGTATTAAGTGACTACACCTGTACTTTTATTGAACATAGCACTGTCCTGTCTTAAGTCTGCCTCAAGGGTGGCTTTACTCATTGAAACACTTTTGGGAAGTGGAGTTGGTGGCGACCCACTTTCCAGGCCCCCTTCTGTCCCTCTCAGACAGAAGCTAGCTTTCACTCAATAAATTCTTACTCTTAAAAAAAAATTAACATCTAAAACAGCACTCCCTGAAACCTGGAGCCATGGTGAGAATCATACCTTGTTTCACTGGCCTCTTAAGCAGGGTTTAGTATGACCCTGCAGCTCACCCTGCATTAGTCCAATGCTGTCAGTTAAGAAACCAGGAATGGGAGAATGTAAGTGTGTGCTGGACTTACAGGCAATAAAGAACCTATGGAAAAAAAATTGTACTAATAGTGTTTGGACAGGGTATCATGTCTGCATCTTGTACTATGAATAACTACTACGACAACAACAATATTCAATGTATTAATTATTGTAACTGTCCTACTAAACTGTTTTGAAACTCTCTTATTGCTACTTGTTT
>NW_004524686.1:3160774-3177848 GCF_000260255.1 Octodon degus | reverse complement strand
ATAAAGAACCTATGGAAGACATTCATCTAATAGTTCTTAATTCCTACACTTCATCACCTGACCTTCTTGGGCTTAATAAGTACTTTATGCTTCTGGTTTTCAAGATATTTTCTTTAGGATTCTGCTGGACTCTAGGTCTCAGGAATTGCTTGCCTTCAAATGGGCATATCCAAAGACTTGGGAAAATAATAATATTGTGAAACCACGCTTCCATGAGGATTCAAAAACTCTACCTCCATGTTTGGAGAAATCCTAAGCAGGCCCTTGAAAAAATAGTCTGAAAAGTGTGTCTTTAATACAATTTGTTGACTACATGCTGGTAATAAGCCCACCTGAGGAAATTTATAATAGAAAAGTAAAGGCTTGAGGAAACTTATAATAGAAAAGTAAAGGCTTTCCATTTCTTGGTTGAATGTTGTAAGGTTGCAAAGGAAAAGAAACAGTAAAATACCTGATTTTATAATATTCCAAGGACAATGCAGCCTTTCCCCAAAAAAGAAAACTGTCTTCTAGTCAACCTTTCCAAAAACCTTGAAGCAACTTCAAGGGTTCCTAGTTATAGCTGGCTTTAGTCATATTTGGGTTCCCAATTTCAGGTCAGTTACAAAATCACTACACGACAAACTGCGAAGACAGGAGACTAATTTCCTTCAATTGAACAGCCAGTATACCCAAGCCTTTAATAAGCTCAAGGAACTGCTGGTGAGTGCCCCTGCTCTGGGTCTTCCAGGCATAAATTAGCTATTTGATTTATACATGTCCAGAAGGTAAGAGATTGATGCTGGCATATTGACCCAGATGTTGGGTCCCCTAACAAGGATGCTGGCCTATTTCTTTAAGCAATTAGACACTGTGTCATTGGAATGGTCATCATACTTAAAGAACATCATTGCAATTTGTCTGTTAATTAATGAGGCAGAAACAGTAAATATGGGGCAGCCTATGAGAGTCTGGACCCCACATCAGTACACCAGTGTTCCAAAGATCAAAAGTCATCACTGTTTGAAAACAAGGTGGATGATACCAGGTTTTGTTGCTGAATCTCTCTCTCTCTCTCTCTCTCTCTCTCTCTCTCTCTCTCTCTCTCTCTCTCTCTCTCTCTCTCTCTGCAGATAGTTGATCCAGCCATTTTGCTGCTTGTATCACAAGAACCACTACTACATGACTGCATATAACTGCTAGACCAGATTGCCTTAGTAGAAAATACCCTTAGTACTAGCCCCTGCTGAACACTAAAGAATGATTTGTAGATAGGAACAGTCAGCATCAAACTGGTTATGCAATCGTCTATCTCCATGGAATCATTGCAGCAAAATTCCTTTCCTAAGAACTTCAGCTCAGAAGGCTAAAATAATCGTCCCAATGTAGCCACTGAAATTAGGAAAGGAAAGGGCATTAACAGCGTACACAGATTCCAGCTATGCCATCTCAGTGATTCATGCTTTTAGGCCCTAAGACTTAGGGCAATCTGTAAAGAGAAAGGCCTCTTCAGTGGTGACAGCAAAGAAATGGAATATGGAAAGCATATTTGCAACTTCTCCAGCAGTAAATGACCCTAAGAAAGTAGTTGCAAAAAAAAAAAAAAAAAAAAAAAAAGAAAGAAAGAAAGTAGTTGTACATTCACAGGGCATCAGAGAAGAGACTCAGAAATATTAGAAGGAAACTATGCAGCTGACACTGGAGCTAATGTGTGGCTATGCTGGAAAGAGTTTCCAGCTGTCTTTGATTTCCTCTCTGCCTCTATAAATTTACCCTTTCCTACCTAGAACATATGGAGGAAACAAAAAGGATAGGACTGTAAATGTTTTCTGCTTCAGGGAGTGGCTGAAAGACTTGCAAAGGAAGGTCTGGTTGCCAAAGAAAGGTGACATGGGTAATTATTATATAGGCCCCATCATTCAACTCTTTATGGAAAAGACTGTGCAACTGCATTCTGGAATAAGGACCCCCCACTTCATGGAAGCCATGCTAAACTAACAGAAAAATGCCAAGCAAACTACATTGCACTGAGGGTGCTTGTATCCTCCTTGGTGAAGGCAGAAGCATGCTACCTGGAGAGGACTGGCAAGTGGATTTACCATCATGCCAGCACCCCAGGAGGACATAAGCATCTCTTGGAGGTTTTTTGGATATATTTAGTGGGCAAGACAGGCCTTTTCCTGAAGAACAGAAAAATCAAGAGAGGTTATAAAAGGTCTTCTAAATGCAATCCCCCTGAAGTTTGAATTCCTTCATCAATCCAACTAAACATGTCTGGAGCTTCTCAGATGCCTCAAATACAAGAAGCATAACACCACACCCTCAAGATTAACTTAACCAAGCTACCAAGCAGCTCAAGAAAACTGGTTTTATCTCTTACCTGTTGCTCTGGGTTTCTTGTAAGTTGAAAGCAACTCCCGAAGAAAGGCTCAAGCTCAGCATCATGGAACTGTAGTATCAAAATCCTTCCCAAGAGGAGCTCACTCTAGAATTCACCCTGATGTAGAGGTTGAATCAGTGAGGAGATAATTCAACTTGGACAAGGTCTTATGTAATCTTACTAATTACTCATTTGTCTCTTAAATAACAAAATATAACTTCTCATATTCATCATATTAAAGGGGCTCGGCACCATGACACGTAGATGAACCCAGAAACATCCACTTTTTTGAACCAAGACTGGGACTCATATGGAAACTGATGAGGATCAAACAGGTAAGTAAAGTACAGCTGAGCAGAAATCACTCTTTGCCCTACTCTCCTGATTGATCTATTAGCTGCGTAATTTGATCTTCTACCTGATTATGCCCTTTCTTCTGTTTCCAGACAGCTGAAACCATTTCTAGTGCATCTATGTTATAGCCAATGAAACTTGCATACTGCAATATGTAAGTTAAATAATGTTATAATACTTGCTTTTGCATATATTGTCTCTATCTCTTCTTATCCCTTCACGGTTTTCTGACCAACACTACATCTGTTGGACAAAGTAAGGGCAGAGCTCCCTAATATTGCTTGGTTTCTCTATCTAACAGGGCAGACTCTCTAATTAGCTATACTGCTACCCTTGCTTTAGGGGTCCCTGTCTCTTTATCTTAGCCATGTTTATTTGTTCTTGACCAGAACCATCCAAGTTACAATCACCTGTCAGCAATGCCAACCCTTATGGACTGCCCTTGACAATTGCAAGATCTAACTTGCTTCAGCATCAAGACAGTTTTGTGTCTTTAGCTTGGAGGGTACAAAAACTACACCCCCACACAGCAGGAGGTAGTTCCCAAAGAATTACAATGGACCCTTGACTTAGGAACTCAGTTCGTCCCCAAGGGCTGGTTGTAACTCAAGCTGTCCACTGAAGACTCAGGCTTCTCTATACAACCTTCAAAGTCCCTCTTCTGTATACGGGCAGATCTCAGTAACTTTAGATATTGGCCTAGGATTTCTCAATTAACCCCATATAGAAAAGGATGTTGTAATGTTCCTTCCAGAACACTTTAAGGGTGAAATCTGTATCTGAGACCATCTGGAAGTACAAGTGGCCAGCATTTGGGTCATAACTCAAGACTTTGATCATAAGTTAAAACTAAAATTTCAGCCATAACTCAAGTTGTTCATACATCAGGCCTCATTATCAGATCCTAACTCAAAGGTCCACTGTGCCTCCAGCCCTAAACACTTCAAGAAACAGCATGGAAACTTTTGTTAGCTTATAGGCAAGAATTTTCAGAGGTAAACATCTGTGTTGAGGAAGAAGTTGCTGCCTGCTTGACATTGTGTCTTTTAGATAAGGATCTCTAGAAAAGTCCACAGGAACCAGTTTTTTTTCTTTTTCTTTTTCAGATCATTTTCTTTATTAGCACATGTGTGCAGTACATGTTTCCATTCCTTCTGTGGAGTTGGTACATGTAAAGGACACATCTATATTCCCTTTTCCCCTTTTCTCCTTCCTTATCTCCTGATCCGCTTCCCATTTGAAAAAAATCTCCCTATTTCCTATTTTTTGTTCTGCTCTTTATTTGTACTTAGGGCTTGTCACATAAGAGAAACCATGCAATATTTAAGGTTGGGTGTCTGATTTTAAACCAGCCAAAGTCAGGAATGGTGGTGCACGCCTGTAATCTCAGCACTAAGGAGACTGAGGCACAAGGATTTTTGCAAGCTCAAGACTAGCCTGGGCTACAAAGTGAACTCAAGGCCAGCTTTGTCTCAAAAAAAGACAAAGAAATAAATAAACCAGCCAAATTTTCACCTGCTCTTTTAGGTCCTTCTCTCTCTCTCTCTCTCTCTCTCTCTCTCTCTCTCTCTCTCTCTCTCCTTTTTTTGTCTTTTCGAGACAGGGTCTCACTATGTCACTATGCAGTTCAGGCTGCCCTTGAGCTCACTTTGTAGGCCAGGCTGGTCTTGAACTTGTACCAATCCTCCTGCCTCAGGTACCCGCCCTCCCCTGTGCTGGGATTACAGGGATGCACCACCACACCTGGCACTTCTAGGTAACCAAGATAGAGCTTTGTTCACACAATCTCATTACAGTTTTAAAGTATCTGCCCCGGAACCATACTTGTCTGCCATTTATTTATTTATTTATGTATTTATTTATTTTAGAACCGGGGATTGAACTCAAGCCCTTGTGCTTGCCAGGGAAGCACTTATTCTACTAAGCCGTCTCCCTGGCCTTGTCTGCCATTTAAAATGCAACATATTAAAAAGCTTTGTAAATAAGGGAGGTGCGCAAAGGGAATGGTGTGGACCAAGAGAAAAGAAGAATCAAGATGTTGTCCCTTTATGGAAAGTACTAAACCTTTCTGCATTCTTTTATCTCTTGGCTGTGCTGACTGGCTTGACACTCAGCCAGGGGAAAACCCAGGCGATTTGGTTACAGACGGCAGGAAACCTGTAAACCTTGCCAAATAGACATTCATCTTTGTTGGGTTAGCGTAAATAAAAACAATTGCCTAACAAAGCACTGACCTTAGGGCCTTGATTACCCGGGTTAGCAGGAAATTTGTTGGAGCTCAAGGTCCCTGCTCCTACAGCTCAAAATCTCCGTGATTATGTATTCATATTCCAGGTTCCTCTTCACTCATTCATTCATTATTTATTTATTTACTTATTTGGGTTTTGTTTTGTTTTGCTTTGCTTTTGATACATACTTTGCAGCTCATCCTGGCCTCCAACTCACTCCTCCTGCCTCAGCCTACTGAGGGCTAGGATTACAGGTGTGCATCACCATGTCCAGGCCCAGTAACTCTTATCATGACTAATAAAGTCCAAAATCAAATGCATCCTCCTCTGCCCAGAACCATTCTCTGGGTATCGGCTTCACGCCTCTCCAGGTACTGGCTGTGTTGGAAGCTGCCGATTGTCCGCCCTTCCCAAGTGTGCTTGTGACCAAACAGCAGAGATTTGTCTGGCTGTGCTCCGAGTGAGCCTCCTGCTGGCTGGAGAGCTGCACTATCTAACTGCTAAATCTATTTCAGCTTCCCCCAGCCCAGACATTTGGTCCAAGTCAGTCCTATACAAAAGAAGGGGAGCTTTCCTGTCATCCATCCTACTCCTTACTGCCCCCGAATTCTGCTCTTCTCATGACAATGAGCGTGATGATACCTGGTCACTTTAGTGGGGTAGGTGCAGTCTAAGCCCTGTGGCCCCAACCACTGGGCTGCCGTGCAGGTTCGCATAGCTGCACAATATCTAGAGGTACCAGGGAAAAAACCTGTGTCTTACCTCTGCCAACTTTCGACAGGGGCAAGCACTCTGGCTGGCAGCCTCATCACGGCACTCTTCTTCCTTAGGCATCCTGCTTTCTTCTCTTTTGTATCTACTCCTTCTTCCTCCCTTTTACAAGAACATACGAGCTGGCACTTTGTGCCCACATATAATTCAGGGTAATCTCCCCTTCTCAAGAGTCTTAACTTAATCCTATTCCCGAGGCCCTGATTTTATCATCTAACAGTCACATGGCTCAAGAGTTAGCAAACTTCCAGTTTGCTTCCCAAAGTCTCTTTTGGAAAATCACTGTTTTCATTTGGATACTTTTGGAAAATCACCTGTTCAGCCTACCAAAGAAGTCACTTCTCAGGTGTCACTTCAGTGAGCGTTAGCACCACCTGTGTGCTTTCTCTGGCTCTAGTGTAGTCCTGAAGGGTTGGTTTGGGCTCAGAAATCCTTAAGCGGACAGAACTTATTTGAGAGTAGGTGCACTGTATGTGAAATTAGAATTTTTTTTTTTTTTTACTGTAAGGCCACTAGACCTATGAAAAGCAAACCTATGACCTCATATTTCTGTTTAATCCTTTGGTTAGGTATAACTGAAATAGAAGCACAATGAAAAATGGCGCTCCTGATTGCAATGGTTCCAGCCCATTAATCGCCCCACCACACTCGCTGGACATGCACTCTGCCCCTCTCAGGGGACCGGGTGATTTAATATTTACCTCCACAAGCATCCTGAGAAAAGCCTATTTTCTAGCCAAGCTTTTGCAATAAGGAGGCCTGATGCTGCCCTGTCCCTCAGATTTAAAACCAGCCTCATCATTTTTCTCAGGCTCTGCAAATCTGCGTCTTGTCTGTCTAATGAGTTTACATACTTGTTTCTACTGCACAATCTGAATTCAGACCCATCTCTCTGGCTTTTGATAAAAAACATGTTTGTCATCAATATATTTTGTTTCCACTAAATATGGGATTCACTGTGGCAATTATCCAGGGCCATAATCAGCTGAAGTGGCAGTGAAGTGTTGAAGTTAAAATAGGAAAGCTGCAGAGTTTCATTAATATGCACATAAACACGATATAAGTGCCTCCCAAGAAAGTGCTCTGCCTCCGCCAGCTGCTGGAGCGAGACTGCATGAATGAACAGACGAACGAAGTACACCAAGGAATGATAGTGTTTCTTAAAAAAACCCCAAAGAACCTCATATGCTGCAGTATTGAACTTGATAATTAAAGCAATACAATGTGTAGTTGAAAAAAAAAATGAAATCTACTTTCAAATGTATGCAAGTATTTATTGCTGCTTATTTTCTCCTTTTCAGAAAACAGTAAAATAATACCAAGAAGAGAACATGAAAAAATGGCCCTTCCCTTTAATGCCGGTTATTAGCATCCCCATCATGATTTGAAATGAAGATGTTCTTTAATAGAAAAGGCAAATCGAACTAGATACTCTTCAGGTGATGAGAAGAGGGAAGGGTCCCAGTGTGCTTCCTATAGCTCCAGTCATTTTCATAATTCAACCTGGTTACATGTTTTGTTTGATGTGGGGACTCTTAAGAGCCTTCTAGAGATGAGAATAAGGGATTCAAGTGGGAGAAAAATAAATACTGGAATAAAGCTAATGGAATAATTTTAATATGTGATAAACTCTAGGGCTTAAATAAACAAAAGTATATTTCAATCTGAGGTACAGGATCTCAGGATAAATCCTGAGGGCATTTCACTGACCTTCTCAGACCAAAAGCTACAACTCTTGTTGCATAGGTCCTGCTTTACCTTGGTCTTAACCATCCAGTAGAAAAGTATGAAGACGAAATATAGGAAATTATCCATGCTGTTAAGTTGAACTGTGCGGGACTCAGGTCAATAATTTCTGACATTGCCAGTTAAACAGAAGACCCAATGCTATTATGGGCTACTGGACTCTTTTAGAATATTTTGCTGAGTTTACACACCTATAATATTCAATAACGGAACTTAGAAAAAATGGGGTATACAGATGAATGTCCATTTTGTATCTGTGTATTCAAAGTGGTTGGGATAGATATATAGTTGCATTCTCTTAATGAATAGAATGATTTGTTCTAATGGTGTTTGTAAGTAGGATCACAAGTCCGCATCTTGTACAGCAATTAACCACTAAGAAGAATATATGCAGTGTATTATTTGTTGAAACTGTACTTCTGATTTGATTTGAAACTGTCTCATTGCTGTTTATCAATAAAACTTTGAAAAAAAATAAAATAAAATAAATAAATGAGAGACAAGAAAAACAAAAAAAATAGCACTGGAATAAATTTTTTTAAAAAAGTATATTTCAATTGCAGATCTATACCTCTGTGCCCCCCACTCAGCGGTGAGGGGCATTTTCCTGTGGTTAGGTAATATTGGGGGATGCTAGGGGTTTTATTCTCTTTTACTGTTTTCTTTCCATGCATCCTTCAAATAGGAAGTCAGCTGTGTACTCACTGCCTCAAGAGGAATTCCTCCTTTTCCAAAAGGAATAACCACTTCAGAGAACATAAATCATCTGCTAAATGCTCTGGTGTGAATATGTCCCTAGCATGTGTTGGAAACTCAATCTCCTAAGTGGCAGTGTTGGAAGGTGGAGCTTTAATAAGTGTTTGGGTCCCAGGGCTTCACCCACATGAATTGTTCAGTGCTGATTATGAAAGGATTAAGGCTCACGCTCCACCCCAGCGTCTCTCTTGCCCATAGGATGCTTGTTATGCAGCAAGGAGGCCCTCCAATGAAATTCAGTTTTAGACGTTCCAGGGTCCAGAAGGGTTAGTCAAATAAGTGTCTCTCCACTACCTATTATGCAGTCTGTTGCATTCTGTTATGGCAGCACACACCAGGCCAAGACTCCTGGGAAGCAAAAGGCAGGAAAGAAAGATTGGTCTTAAGGATAGCCTCTGCTAGAGGATAGCAGGGGAGGTGGAAAGAAAGTAGCACTTCTCCACCAGATCCATGGCAACTCTAGGACTGCAGAGAAGGCAACAGGAGGGAGAGAGGAGTCTTGGCATCAGAAAGCCCTGGCCCTTTCCCTAGCTGAGCCAGCTGGCGTCAGGGGCATGGAGGGAAGATCACATCCCAGAAGACCAAGTCAACCACACAAGATTCTGGTGACCTTCGAGACCACATGAGCAGCAGGGAGAAGCTGACCCTGAAGGGACCCAGGGAGAAAGGTGGACTGCTTACAAGAAGAAAATTGTGATGTCAAAATAGGGACAGAAAGACAGGCCAAACTGGTAGTGCAGACAGCACCCTAGGGAAAAGAAAGTTGGGCTCTTGGCAAAAGTCTAGAAATAAAAAGACCAAGGAACAAGGCTTGTGATAAAAGAGAAATTCTTGTACCATCTGAAGCATCATCTGTACAGAGAAGAGGGTGATTTTGGAGATGTCGATTCTGGCCAGAACCCTATGAGCAATTCAAAGCCACTGTAGGGAATCTGATTATTATGTGAGGCCAGGAGAGAGCTTTGCTTTGTATTTAACCTCTGTTAGTTCAGAGTTCTGAATTTTTCATTCAGAATATGAGCCTTATCTTCACCCTGGCTCTGATGTGTGTGTCATCTGTGGACCATGTTTGCTACCCCCTCAATTGAGAGTTCTTTTCTTACTTTAGTCTCTGATTTCACTATTCTTAGGTGACACTGGTACCTCAAAATGGGAGAGCCCAAGAATCCTACATACATTGCAGCTTTGTCCACAGGTTGGGGCAAGGGACCTTTTAAAACTGTTACTTATACTCAGAGGAAATGCCTTAGAGTATGAAGGTTTGATTCTCCCTGCCTTCTTAAAAACAGCCGGTGGAATTGCAGTCTGTGGCTAAAGAATCAAGCAGGTTCAGCAGGAGGTGCAATGACAGCAAGGCAGTTTTGTAGACAGAGTCGGGTCATTCATCTCTTTCTGGAGTCTGCACTCATGGGAAATCATTTCCATCTGTGTGGCCCCAACACTTACCATGCTCTTCCCGTGTGCTTCATCTACACATCGTACTACTTGGTCCTTACAACAACTCTGAAAATTTGTCTGATCATGCTAAGTTTATAAGTGGCAAAAGCCAGAACATTGAAGGAACTAAATGACTTGCTGAATGCCATGCAGCTGGGAAGACTTGCTGAATGCCATGCAGCTGGGAAGAGGTTGGCCTACATTGCAAAGCCACATGTGGTTAAGTACAGACATGCTGCATGCACTGAAGCCCACCAGCTCAGTGGAGCAGACTCTGAAAGCCCCAGACTTTTGATTCTGAGCTGTAATGCTGCTCCTCTTCAGAGGAAGGTAAAGCCAAGCTGCACTTGCTCCACACTGTGTAAAATGTGTGGTCATATTAGAAGACATTCTTTCCAACTGTACACAAATAATGTGACTGGATTGTTGTGGCAACGCCCCATATTTTCTCCAGTGCTTCCAGGGGGATAGTGCAAGAGCTTGCTCTCTTGAGAGTCACTGCAGTGCAGGAGAAAAAAACTGAGTTCATTGTTGCTAAGATATCAGTATTTTTAAGTGCATATTTCCCATGGCTATTATGAGAAAATGTGTCACTGTAAATTTCTCATACCTGTGCCCATGTTTTGAGAAGAGCCAGGGAAAGGGAAAGAATCAGGAACCCGACAATAGAGAAGGACCTCAGCCAGGTGTCACACTGTCTTCCCCACACTAACTCACCAAAAGGCCAAATGATAATTAGTCTATCTCATGTCACTGCCACATGTCCAATACATGTGCACCTGAATAGATAAGGACATTGTTAATGGGAAAATGACATGTGGGACATTTTATTACAAAGTTATTACTTTCCAAATAATTCTGCAAATACCTTGCGATCACCATATAGGTGAAGCCTATTATTATTTTTTATTTTGTACTATACTGATACTTTAAAGACTACAAGAGTTGTCAAAAGTTATGTAAGTTGTTCCATTTAAAGCCAATTTTCTACTGCACCACAGTGTTTTCAGTGAATAATTGGAGAAATTATTAGCCACAACTGTCTGGGTTGCTTTTCTCTCCTTGCTGTGACAAAATACCTGATGCCTAAAATGAAGAAAGGAAAGGTTTATTTAGCTCATGGTTTGTGCAGGTTTCAGTCCATACTCCGCTGGCTCCAAGGCAAGGTGGCACATGGCAGAGGGCAACAGTTCATGGTGGCAGAAAACAGCAAAAGCAGCAAGAGCAAAAAAGAAGCCAAGAGCAAGCTTTTTTCCCTCCCTTAACAATAGACCTGCTATTGGCCCCAGGATGGGTGTGGTACTCACACTCATAAGCCCAGCATTGGATCATGAATCAATCACAAATCCTAGGAGCCCACCTGAGGACTGCATGAGGTTTTTGGGGGACATCTATACCCAAACCATAGCCACAATCAAATACTAGTACACTAGTACATATAGCATAGACCTAGTCCTTACTTTCTGGAGTTCATATTTGTTTCCACCACTGCCTAGACATTTGTTATTACTTGTTAAATATTTATTTGCTTCCAGCTATCAAACTTTGGACACCCTTGGTCTCTGCCTTCCCATCTATGAAAAAAATACCACATTTGGGTTTAAAGGTTATCTTCATATCTGCGCAAAATCCCCAAATTCTTATCTTATAGCAAGATAATAAAAATATAAAGTATCATTTTATCTTCTTCAGAACAAACATCTCAATTTTTTAACATTACTATTTATTAGTTTTTTTAAACTCGCAATCTTCACATTCCATTTAGATTCATGATTTCAACTACTTATGCAAAATGTATTTTTAATTCCACCCTTAATGTATTGTCATTATTTTGTAATTTACTGCTCTCCTTGTCTTAGGAAGTACACAGAGAAGGTACTGATAGAGAGTGGCCTGAAGTCCCATAAGCAATTAGGTAACCCATCTTGATAATAACTGTGATTCATTTTTTTCCGTTATCAAAGTTCTGAAGAAGTTGGTTAAGTGACTTTGAGTAAGAAAGAGTTATGGGAAACAAAGAGAGACTGACAATGATATGGTCTGGATTTATGGGAACACAGATCTACTAATTTGCATAGTGCTAGTCCCTGAAAAATACAGCCTAGCAGGTCAGTCAACTAACATAAATTAATTCAACCTCAGTTTCAAGAACAAAACTGTTAGGTACTTTCATAAAGTTTTTCTTCTAAGAAGTTAAACATTGTCCTAATTCCTTTCATCTTTAACGGACAAATGGCAATATATAACATCTGTGGACTCATGCCCTTTGTACGAATTTGGTTAATCCAGAAAGCCACCTGTGCAGTCAGCACTATGCTTGCCGCGTCTCAAAGTGAGGAACAGTTTCTGAAAGGACAGGTGAAAAGTGCAAAGCCACACAGATTCAAACCCAGGCGCTCCTTCGCTCCTTCTTTTGAATTCCCTGAGACGGCAACACAGTGAACATCCACAGGTGGGTTGAATAGGACCTCTAATCTTAGCTTTTTGAGGACTCGCCACACTGACTCCCATAGTGGTTGCACCAGTTCACACTCCCACCCACAGTGGAGAAGCCTTCCTTTCTCCTCACAGCCCCTCCAGCATTTGTCATTAGTTGATTTCTTAATGACAGACTTTTTTTCAGGGTGAGATGGAAGCTCAGTGTTGCTTGAATTTACATCTCTCAAGTGACCACTGATGTTGAACATTTTTTCATATATTTATTTGCTATACAATAGCTGTTTTACAGTAGTCAGCTTAATACCTATAATGAGCATGGCATCTAACCATGTTGTTTAAAAGTTCAATGGTGTCTCTGTTCATGAACTCAGTACTTTCCATCATTCTTATCCCAAACCAATTTGGATGAGGGCCAAATCAAATTCGGTGGTTAGGCTCAATGTTAATTGGACCTTATGAGAAACTTTGTTTCTTGTGTGATTCAGTTTGCAACCAAATTGTTCCCCCAAACAGTACCATCTCCATCACCTGACTTTCTTAGTCCAGAATGATGATGCAAGGGTTTTCAACCCATTCTGTATAAATCTACCAAGATGTTTTCCTTTTCCCCACATTAAATATGAGTACTCAGGAAGCAATCCTCGTTCTGAAATACACTAATTTCATTTTGGAACAGTATATTGAAAACTGAACCAGTATTCTTTCAGGCTATTTGTTTAAAATGCTGTCGTTACCTGTCAAGAAGCAATTTTAGAGAATTTCTTAGAAGTGAACATGAAGAGTTTGTAAAAATGTTATTACAAAACATTATGAGGCTTTAGAGAGAAAAAAGTTTCAACCAGGTTCAGAATAAACCTTCCACAGATCTTTCTGACTACAACTATTTACTCCACCTGAAGTTTTTCAAAGCCAACTGATTGCCCAGTGTGGAGATTCCTCAAAAAGCTAGGATTGGAGATCCCATTCAACACAGCTCTTCCCCTCTTGGGTATCTTTGCAGAACTGAAAACCTCATACCACAGCAATATATGTGCACCCATGTTTATAGCAGCATATTTTGTTATAGCTAAATCTTGTAAGTAATCCAAATGCCCATCAACTGAGGAATGGATAAAAAAGATGTGGTACTCCATTGACACAATGGAGTATTATTCAGGTATAAGAATGGATAAATTTAATACTTTTTCAGTAAATGGATGCAACTAGAGACCATACTCTTTAAGTGAAATAAATGAAACCCATATGTGCAAACACTGTATTGTCTCCTTAGTGTGAGAACCTGAAAAGAAGAGAAAAAAATCTGAAGGGTGCAATAGATACTGGGAAAAGGGAATGAACCTGTTCCAAAGGAAGGAACCACTGATTGAGGAGGACAGGAGAGGGAGTGAGGAAAAGAGATTTATCTATGCATGTAAGCAGGATGGTTTGGACAACTGTACTGTGGATTTCAGCTGTTCTATGGAAAGGAGCAGTCAATGCTTAATTAGTTTTGCCTCCTTTTTTCAATTCTTTTTCCTTTCTCACTTCTTAATTTCTTATATATTTTGTTTTTCCAATTTTGCATGCATTCATCTAGTAATATGAACAATTAATTTGAAGACAACACTATGAATTACAATATATATATATGTGAAATTCATATGACTTTAAGTGAAATTTTGTTTCATTTGTACTATTTTGTACTCTCTTTAAAAAATAAACAAGCCAACTGATTGCCAAAGTATAATTTACACTGGACTTACATTGTGCAGTTAAAGGTTTTCAAGTTTCATTTTTCATAAGATTGTTGAGAAACAGACAACTTTTGCTTTTTATCAATGTTGCTGAACATAGCAGTTTACCTCATGGGCCCTCCAAACCCTCACTCCAGCCTGGGCCCAGGCCTGGCATGTGAATGGAAATTCCTCTATCAGTCAGGCCCAGTGTGGAACCATGTGGCAGAACTCCCTGCAGAGAGGCTAGAGGCAAAACCCACCCAGCTGATCCAGGAGAGAATATCCAGAGTGGCACAGCAGATTTATTTCCAAGGGCCGCAGCAGGAAAAAGTAGAGAATAGCAGCCAGACCCAAGCCACACCCACCTGGATGAGCTTGAACTTGGTAGATCTGGACCTGGTGCTAAGGTGATAACTCTACCAAAGCTCTACACCAAAGGTCAGAAGTCAGTGCTATACAAAATGACAAAGAGAAGGAGCAACATGCATTCTCAGGCCCCGAGCACACCCATAACAAATGCAGGAGACAGTAGCATAGAAGAAATTGGAAATCACATACCTGAAATCTCTGAAATAATAGCGTCTGAAGCAAAGAAACAACTGCAGAAAGGTATAGAGGAAATCGGATCAGAGATAATTTCTGAAGTATAAAAAGAAATGATAACTAT
Source organism: Octodon degus (assembly GCF_000260255.1). Classification (NCBI taxonomy): domain Eukaryota; kingdom Metazoa; phylum Chordata; class Mammalia; order Rodentia; family Octodontidae; genus Octodon; species Octodon degus. Next base: position 3,163,376 of record NW_004524686.1, on the reverse strand, counting down.
AATGAAATGATTCTAAAGAAGACACTGATAAAAAATAGAGGAAAATAGAAAAATGATGGAATCCTTGAATGAGCTATATAGGAAAGAAATAGAATGCATGAAGCAGATTCAAAGTGATATACAGGAAATTAAAATCTCAATCACAAGCTGGCAAAACCATTTGAATGAAAGTGAAAATAGACTTTCAGACCTTGAAGACACCATTGCAGCTAGTGAAAAGGTAAGAAAAGATCTCTTAAAAGCAAGTAGGATGCCAGAAAAAATAATTCAACATCTGCATGGCGTTGCAAAGATGAACAATGTAAGACTAATAGTCATCAATGAGAAAGGAGTTAATACAAATAATATAAAAAGCATATGGACAGAAGTAATAGCAGAAAAATTCCCAAATATGGGAAAATAATCTGACATTCAGGTAACTGAAGCATATATAACTCCAAATAACATCAACCCAACTAAAACCACACCCAGACATATAATAATCAAGATCCCAGAAATTCAGCATAAGAATAGTATACTAAAAGCTGCTAAAGAAAAGAAACAGATCACATTTAAAGGAAAACCCACCAGAATAATGTCAGATTTCTCTTCACAAACCATCAAGTCAAGAAGAACATGAAGCAAAGTACTTCAAGTCTTGCAAGAAAACAAATTCCAACCCAGACTGATGTACCCTGCAAAACTGCCTTTCAAGTTGAATGGAGAAGTGAAATACTTCCATGACAAAGAACAATTAAAGAATTTCATGACAACAAAGCCAACAGTACACAGACTACTAAAAGATATTCTAGAGAGGGATCAAAATGACCACAACTCCATGAATGAGAATGGAAAGAACCCACCAAATAGGGCAAACACTTAAACACAGGATAAAAAGAGGTATACAACAGCAGTCTTTTGATTATTTTTTGTATAGAGCAGCAAAATATTTCCATAAGCATACTGTATAAATGGACTTCTCCTGAACCCTATGCATTATGATTCTGTCCAGGTCTACAGGGTGGATATCAAGGAAATTGGAATAGCTCAGGCCCACAAGTGACACCTGGCCACCAGTAAGCGTCATGGACATTGTCCATGTCCACCACATACTAGAACTTTGTGCAATATCCTATCCCCAAACTGTTAGAAGTGTTGGTCATATATTTGCCATTCCAGTATTTTTGTTATGTTTTATCCTTAATAATTCTTTACTATTATGAAAACTTTTTCTTAGTTGATATTTTGTATATATTAACCTAACTAAATACTATGTGAGTACTCTGAATTGTTCACAGATTCATACATATGATACACTACATTCTGGCCTCTTAGCTGGACTTAGAAATTAATTTTAATTTTTGAATATTATTTTGACATATTTAATTTTAAACTAATTAATATTTAATTTTCTGAATATTATTTAATTTTAATTTTTGTTTTATGATTTATACTGTTTCTTTGACTTGCAATCTACTTATAAGACATGGTATATTTTCTCCTAGTGTTAGAAACTTTAAAAAGTATATTTCTATTTTCCATTAACTTATAGTAGTTTTTCTTTTACACACACACACGCACACGCACACACACGCATGCACACACACACACACATACACACATGAAAAAATATATATATAACCTAAGATTGATCCTGTTTTGTTGAAATCCTCAATAACTTTTTAAATGGGTTCATCTAATATAATTATACTTTACATAGTCCTGCATAAGTGCCATTTTGAGAGCTCTTTATTCTTTATCCAGGATCATACAGCAACTTCTCTTGCCTCCTGGGTTATGGTCATTATTTTCTATATGCTACGTCTGGAGATATGAGAATATTGCGAGTTTGTATTACTAGAAAATATTTTACTTTTAGCTTTCAAAGGAATGCTTGCTAAGTATAAAGTTCAATGAGGACATATCTTTTTTTTTCAGTCCTTTGAATAAATAAGTCAAGTTTCTTACCCACTTGCTCTTTTTTTCAAATGTGGAATAAGAGGCTATTTAATTTTGTTCTTCCATAGCAAATATTTGTTCTATGTATATGCTTTAATGATTTTTTTCTTTACAATTAGCTTTGGACAATTTCATTTTTGTGTACCTTGGTATGATTTTATTCATATTTCTTGTGCAGAAGGTTCATTTTTCTTGGAAATGAGGTGCTATAATTTTAACTAAATTCAGAAATTTTAAAATCTTTAAATATGTATTGCCTACTCAATTCTATTTTGAGAATTTTAATTATATGAGAAAAGTTTCTTGATTTTAGCACAGAGAAAACTATTATATGACTGATCTGTAAACTCTTTCTTCATGTTTATTTTAGACAATTTTTATTGTTATATTCATTTAAGTTTGTAAATTTTTTTTTTTACAAGTCCTAGCCCAGGTCAGGTGAGTGTGAGGGAGAGCTTCCTGCTACCCTGCCCCAGCGGGACCTATTACTAGTCCCAGCCCAGGCGCAGCGGAGGTGAAACCATCTTCCACCCCCTTGGAATGCCCCCAACCACTCCAAGCACCTCCACCACCCCGCCCGCCAAGTAGGAACTTCTGCCACATTCCGGGAACCCCGAGACCCAGTCCTAGCCCATGTCCAGTGAGTGTGTGGGAGAGCTTCCTG
>NW_004524686.1:3156054-3160496 GCF_000260255.1 Octodon degus | reverse complement strand
AGAGGAGAAAGACAGAAACAGAGACAGAGGAGAGAGACAGACAGACAGACAGACAGACAGACAGACAGACAGACAGACAGACAGGAGAGACAGAGACAGAGAGAGACACAGACATAGAGACAGAGAGAGACAGAGACAGAAACAGAGAGAGACAGAGAGAGTTTCTTGGCCCTTGCCACCAGCTCTGAAATATGGAATAACTTTCTCTTTTCATGTTTTCTTGTGATACTTCCTATATTGAAAAATCTGCTTCAAAAGATTTGAGATTTGGGGCAATAAAACTCACTGAGTTTTCTAAAATCTCTCTCCCTTCTGTCCTGCCATGTGCCTTTCCAGAAGTATGAGCACAAAGCTTGCTACCCACTAGAAGCAAAGATGGGTTGGATAGAGTTCATTACCTCTAAATAGTATCCTGAGATAACAGTTTCTTAGAAGTAGTGGAGTGATTCCTAGTCTTACATTCATCAACATTTCTTCTTCTCTACAATACTTCTCAGCTGGGCATAGTGGTGCATGCCTGTACTGCAGCATTCAAGAGGCTGAAGCAGGAGGATCAACATGTGTTTGAGGCCTTGGACTACACAGTGAATACAACACTAGCCTGAACTACATGGTAAGACCCTGTACCCCTCCCCAAAAAAAGAGAAAAAAAAGAGCAAACTTTGTAGAGATATGATGAAATCCAATAAGCAAAATTACACCCCACCCCTCCCTGTCCCATGATGTTCATATCCTAATCCCTAGAACCTATAAACATGGTGGCTACTTATCAGCTGACTTTAAAATAGAGATCAGCCTGGATTGTTCAGATGGTCCGTGTGAACAAAGGGTTCTTACAAAGTGGGAGACGGCAGGAGAGAGATTAAGGAAGTGGGGGATGGGGGGAACATAGGCAGAAGTTGCCAGCTTTGAGGATAGAGGGAGTGGGCCACAAGCCACAGAATGTGAGCAGCTTCTGAAAGTAAAAGAGCAAGGATTCTGCCTTAGGGGTTGGGAAAAAAATGCAGCCTCGCTAGTTTCTTAGCCCAGCCTTGGCTTATCAATTGTGGAATATAATAAAGTCCCAGTATAAGTTGTACTTCAGATAGCAGTTGGTTTTGACATATTTCAAGGTGTTTATCATTACTCTGTGTGTGTGTGTGTGTGTGTGTGTGTGCGCGCGTGCAGGGCCTCACTATGCAGCTCAGACTCATAGTGATCCTCCTGTTTTCTGCCTCCCTAGTGCTGGGATTATAGGCATGCGCCACCACACCCAGACTCCATTGCCAGCTCAGCATATCCAGGGGCAGGGCTGGCGCATACGGTGCCAGGTCTCAAACCCTGGCCCCTGTGCCTACCTAAGCAAGTGCTTAGTCTGCTGAGCTATACTACTGGCCCTGGTTTTGACGCACTTTACCTGGGTCTTGATCTTCAGTCCTGTAACACCTGGGTTTCTGAACTACAGAAGTTACATAACAAATCTGAGTTATTTTAAGCCACTGTTTGTGGTAATCTGTTACAGTAGTAATGACAGTTGACTATATGAGACCCTGTGGAACCAGTACAACAGAGAGGTCTGAGTATTAGCTATATCCACCGGATGCCCCAGGAGCATTGAACACACCCAAAGCCTAGATGTGGCTTGTAAATACCATTTTCTAATGCAAAGAAACAGGTTCCTTTAAAGAAGAAGAAGAAGAAGAAGAAGAAGAAGAAGAAGAAGAAGAAGAAGAAGAAGAAGAAGAAGAAGAAGAAGAAGAAGAAGAAGATACCTTAATCCATGGCTGTGGCAGGGAAGATGCTAGATGAGCCTGGGATATCTTGAAGTAACAAAGTATTTTTTTAAAAAAAAGCGGTAGGGACCTGTCAAAGGGCACATGAGCTACCTGAAAGAGTTCTCAACAGGCAAAGAAATTATAACAGAGGCAATAAAATAATGATAGTATTGGATTCTAAAGAATAAAATGTTTAATAGATGTTTGTTGAGTGAATAAAAAAAATAAATACCTTTACGTCTATACTTACAGTGAAGTGAAAGTGTAACCTAGTGTAAATTTGGATTGTCTTCACCCCTCACTTCTGGTAATTAGCGTCTATGCCTTAGAATATCCTCTACTTAGAAGTGATCTTCAGCCATGTCAAATAGTCCACACTAACAATGTGATTTACATGGGGGGCCTTTGGCTGTTGACTATCAGTTTCTCCTTTTGCCTTACCATGTGGTTAGTCAACCACTTGTGTGTAACCTAGCTCAATAAGATCTGGACACCATGATTCTGGAGAGCTGCTTTACTTGGCAGTAGAGTAAGTCCCTTACAAACACTCAAGTTGCAAACTTTCACAGATGTGCTGCGGTGCACTGAGATGGCATATGAGACTGGGTGTGGTGGCACGTGCCTGTAATCCCAGCACTTGGGAGGCTGAAAAATAGGAGGATCGCTTTGTGTCCAATCTATGTAGCGAGACCCTGTGGACTCTGTAGACCCTGTACAAAATAGAAAAAAAAAAAAAAAAAAAAAAAAACCTCATTTTGTCAGATTACAAACAAATCTGATTTATGAACATTTTTCCAGAATGGAACTCACTGGTAAGTTGGGGACTTACTGCAGAGTGTGTGTGTGTGTGTGTGTGTGTGTGTGTGTGTGTGTGTGTGTGGTTGGGAGAAGCACACAAACTCAGTGGGAGATGATGACAAAGTACCGTCAGTGTCTCTTGGCTTGCACCCCAGCCCTTTCCCTTGGCAAGTTTAATCAGTATCCCTCAGCTGTAAAAAACCATAATTTTACATGTGATGGCTTTTTTGAGTTTTTTACTGGAGGTTAAGGTTAGGGACCCCAGTTCATAGTTGGTGTCAGAAGGGAGACACCAACCTGACGATTCCCAAACTTTGCTTTAGTAAAAATGACTATGAATGTGGGAGTGAATTTAAGAATTTTCCTTACAGAGGAATTCCAAATAAACTACAACAGATGAGGAAAACACAAAGTTATTCATGTGTTAAAAATTCCACATTGTATCTTACTAATATATAAGATTAATGTATTAGTAAAAATGTAAAAAAAAATACACAATATGTGGTGCAGGATCCTCATGTGGAAGAAAAACATGAAGGAGAAATAAAGTATTTGTATATTCTTAAAGTCTCTTCCCATATGTACCAATTATTGATATGGTTTTATCCTAAATCCATAGACTGATACCCTCCTTTTAAGAGATGGAGTTAATTTTCCCTTGGAATTATAAACTCGAACCTAAAAATAGAGAATGAAAAAGGATAAATAGGGCTGGTGAGATGGCTTAGTGGTCTAAGACACCTACTTGGAACAGACTTGGCGAAGCACAGGGACCGCGGTTCGGTCCCACAGCACCACATGCCAGCCAGCCCTGCCCCCAGGTGGGCTGAACTGGCAACACACACACACACACACACACACACACACACAATTAATTAATTAATTTTAAAAAAAAAGAAATTAAAAGGATAAATAGTGATTTTTTTTAAAAAATGTATTTGGTACAGGGTCTTACTATGCAGCTCAGATCCTCCTGTCTCAGTCTCCCCAGCGCTGGGATCGCAAGAGTGCACCAACATGCTGGGGTTTGGTGGCGGCTTTGCATGCCCAGGGCTGGGCCAGCACAACGCGTGGTGCAGGGGATGCAACTCCAGTCCCTGAACTTGCCTAAGCAGGCGCTTAGTCACTGAGCTATCTCACCGGTACTGATAATTAGTAACTTAATAGTGGAAAAATCTTGCTGATGCTGCTCTTGCCAAAGTTCAAAGTTAACGCCAACAATAGATCACGCTGTTATAGTGTGCCCCCTCATAATAGTGAAGAGCATTAAGTTCTCTGACAGTTTTACCCCAAATCCACTCCACCAGCCTTAACATGAAAGGCATCAATATTCTGTAAAACACTTGATCAAATTCTTCACCAAATGGCAAGAACGTGAGAGACAGGAGCCTGGCAGTCAGACACTGGAGGAGATGAGGGACAGTGATTCTGGGCAGTGTGGTGCCCTGAGCTGGATTCTGTGGCAAAAAGGACGTTGGTGGGAGAATTGGAATAATCTGAATAGACTCGACTTCTGTTGAAAATACTATGCCATGGACTGGCCAGACAGCTCAGTGGCTTAAAGCACCTGCTTAGGCAGACACAGGGACCGGGGTTCCATCTCTGGCTTGCTGCCCACCCCCACCTGGTGCGCTGAGACGGCGATTGGGACGGTGTGGTATCACATGCCTGTAATCCCAGCGCTTGGGAGACTGAAAACAGGAGGATCATTACAAGTCCAATTTGTGTAGTAAGACCCTGTACTGAATAAATAAAAAATATAAATAAAAAGAAAATACTATGTCAATGTCAGCTTCTTTTTTTTCCAAAGTTTTATTGATAAACAGATAGCAATGAGACAGTTTCAAATCAAATCGGAAGTACAGTTTCAACAAATAATACACTGCATAT
>NW_004524686.1:3145819-3148909 GCF_000260255.1 Octodon degus | reverse complement strand
TCCCGCCGGCGCAGGGTAGCAGGAAGCTCTCCACCCAATGTCAGCTTCTTAATTTTCTGAGTACATCAAAGGTATTAGTACCAGGGGAAACTGGGTAAAAGGATATATGAATGCTTACAGTACTGTCTTTACAACCCCATACGTCTAAAATTATTTATATTATTTTTTCAAGACTGACTAAATGGAGGTGGGGAAGAAACAGCAGCTAAAATTGTCATGTGCTGTTGGCTGAAAGGTAAAAACAGTGTAGTGTAGTCACTTTGGAAACATTTGGCGGTTTCTTCAAAAAATAAACACACATTTCCCAGCCATTCCATCTAAGGTATTTACTGAAGAGAAATGAAACTATGTCTTGTAGCATGTGTACAGAGTTCTTCACAATGCTATTTCTTACAGCCAGAAATGGGAACAATCCAAATGCTAATAGGTTGCTAATAATATACTGGTATAATTTATGATGTAACTTTACAATAACACAGTGTAGCAAAAAGTAATTCATCCCAAAAGAAATGATAAAACATGGATGAATCTCCAGTAATTGTGCCTAATGAAAACAGCCTGTTCCCACCCAGAGGGAGCCAATAATGGATGCTCCATTTCTAAAAATCTCTAGAAAGTACAAATAAACCTGTAATGACAGAAGGAAAATCAGTAGTTACCTAAGAACAGTGGGGCAAGGCAGGGCGAGGTCAGAGAAATTCCCAAAGACCAACCGGAAACTCCTGAAGTGATGGCTGTGTTCAGTTTCTGAAATGTGATTATTTCACATGCATATGCATATGGTGAAAGAGAGAACTATACAATTCAAAGGTGCAGCTTTATTTTCTAAAAGCCTGACACAGCTGTTTAAACATCAAGGGAAGATAGATGTCTTAGTATTGCAACTGAAATATAGTTTACATGTACAAAAACAAGTATATAGTAATACCCTTTATGTCAAAACCCACCTTACTGGCTTATGTTTATAAATGCACAGTAAAGTATCTAGAACATTACATAGATAGGAGAGGCCAATTCTAAAAGCTTCCCACTCAGAATATGGGGAAGGGTGAGTGTGTCAGTCAGTGTATGTGCGTGGTTATGCTACAACAGTGTAAAGCTTCTGTGACTTAATTTGCTATTTATCATACATGTCCTAAAATCTATTCCTTAGCAGTGCCTAACACTCCTGCTTAAAGGCAGATAAAATTTACACTGTGGCTTTCCCTTTACATACAAGCTACTCAAGATATATGAACCCTGCCTTACTTTGAAATTCTGTAAAATGAACATACATTACTATTATGATAAAAAATATATAGCAAAAAAAGGGCTTATTCCAGACAAAGTTGGCCAAACACAAGTGCCATTTTTATTCATGTTTCAAAATTGAAGTCAAAGGGACATGAGGGAAATACAGCCAAGAGCAAGAGCCAGTGGTACTCCCTTAGAACTGTGACTCTTAATGCTGATGGTACTTCCAAGGTTTCTGTATAAATAAGATTACAGAATTGATGTTTGGAGTTGTTGATTTTACAAATGCATTTCCTAGTTCTGGTTTTTTGGGGTTTTTTTGGCGGAACCAGGGATTGAATTCAGGCCCTTGCACTTGCCAGTTGAGTGCTTTTTCCATTGAGTCATCTCCCTGGCCCTCTCATGTCTTTTTATTTATCCTAAGTTGTTTTTGAACATTTTCCTAACATTCAGTTGTATTTAATTTTGCATACACTTATACAGTTTCACATTCTCATGTAGTAAGAAGTTGTTCCTTTATAGTTTCCAACAGAGCTTTAATTTTTGAAAAAGTTCAGAAATTTGATAAATATTAACCTCCATTTTCTATTTATGATTTGTAAGATAATTTCCAGTTTGATTTTCTACATTAAGTCTTGGGCCCCCTTAACATTTTGTGGCAATAACTTCTGAGGCTAACCCACTACTACTGTAGACTGCTGGACAGTGTTGGATTGTTTTGCTGAATTCACGCACCTATAGTGTTTAGATGCCAACAGAATACCCACCTGACAGGACTAAACAAAAAAAAAAGAGGGATACAAAGCAAAGAACATTTTGTATTTATACATACAAAATAGTTAGGATAGATATACAGCTACTTTCGCTTAATTCAATGAGAAGGAAAATGTGTACTAATAAGCGTTTGGACAGGATATCCTGTCTGCTTCTTGTACTATGGATAATCATTAAGATGATAACAATGTACAGTGTATTGATTATTGAAACTGCCCTATTAATCAGCTTTGAAACTGCCTTTTATTTGTTTCTCAATAAAATAAAAAGAAAAAAACTGGATGAAGGTGAAAGAAAAATATTAACTAAAAAAGTTTTTTTTGCGGGACATACTAAAAGTATCCGACTTAATCCCCTGCTCTCTGGATAAAATTTGCCTTCCTGTAATTATGTTTTTAGATCTTCAGAGCGGCTCTTTTTAATAACTAAGACATGCCTATTAAAAAGAGTTCAGGGGTTCTCCCTGCCGACAATGTGCTCCAGTTCCTTCTTGGATTTACTTTTGGCAACGTGGTGGGAATATACCTGGCTCAGAACTATGACATACCAAACCTGGCTAAAAAACTTGAAGAGATTAAAAAGGACCTTGGAGCCAAGAAGAAACCCCGTAGCTCCTGAGGCTGCTGCAAGCACTGCCTTCTGTATACACTGCTCTCCTGCCTGGGGTGGCCTCCCTGGCCTTCTGTTCCCAAATTTTTCTGTGTGCCGTCTCCAGTGTAAGCGATTTTCCTCTTGGCTAGACTACGTGGCCTCAGCGTGAAAATGGGGTCCCAAGTCAGGAACTATTCACAATTTCAGCTCCTCACGTCTTCCCATGTCTTTTTTCCAGCTCTTCGGGAGGCTCAAAGACTGAAATTATGGTGCTAGGCTGGCAGATTCAACCTTTATTTAGTAGTTTCCTCTCGTTTTTGGGATTCCTATTTCTTGTCAAAAGAAAAATTGCGATGTTTGTATAGTTGATCAGATACAAATAATGCTGAATTCACAGTTTAGTGATCATAATGGGTGCTTGTTAAAATTTGTTACTAAACTTTTTGTTTTGAACTATTAAAATTAATATCTAGAACCAAAATAAATAAATAA
>NW_004524686.1:3103313-3145719 GCF_000260255.1 Octodon degus | reverse complement strand
ATGCCTTCCTGGCAAGCACAAGGTCCTGAGTTCAATCCCAAAAAAAAAAAAAAAAAAAAAAAAAAAGTTCAGAGACTCAGGCTGGGTGTGGTGGCACGTGCCTGTAATCACCCACACTGAAGAGGCTGAGACAGGAAGACCACCCAGAGCTTCAGATCATCCTGGGCTACATAGTGAGTTCAAGGCCAGTCTAAACTACAAAGCCAGACTTTGCCTGAAAATAACTTTTTAAAAAAGAATTTTTAAAATTGTTATTTGATACAGGGTCTTGCTATGCAGCTCGGGGTGGTGGCACGACATGCAGTAACCAGGGATTGAACTCAGGTCCTTGTACTTGCCAGGCAGGCACTTAGAACACTGAGCTATCTTTCCGGCCCCCTAAACATAAAAAGAATTTTACAGACTTAAAAATATACAATGTAGAAAGTGAGCAAATCTCACCATATAGAGATAAATTATGTATATAATTTTTTTTCTTCCATATTGTAGGGAAGGGTCTACAGGGTGTTTAGGGTCTCACTACTAGATTGGACTCATGGTGATCCGCCTGTTTACAGCCTCCCAAGAGCTGGGATTACAGTAGATCAGGATATATTTGAGAAAAATAATATGCATAGATTTTAGGGTCTTTAAAAGTATATCCTAGTGACACAGGGAGAAAAACTGATCTCAGGTGGATGACCTCCAAATGATACAGGGGAAAAATGGAACTCCTGACATGAAAGGTACCTGGGATGAGTTCGTGTTCTCTAAAACCGAGGAATGCATTTTAAGAACAAATGGAGGTTATGAGCAGAATATATTTATTGTGGGAAAGAAAGCTCCTGTCCAGGAGAGGGACAGGAGGGGGGCCTCTGAGCCAGTGGTCCCCCCCCCCCAGTTCTTGAAATGAAAAAAAAAATGTTGTAACCAAAAAGGCAAGACATAAGACATAAAAATAGGACCGGTGAAGTAACAGAAGAATTGATCACAATTATATAATGGCTGCATGCAAGAAACAATTACATATTTTAAAATGTCTCATTCATAGCCAGATAGTGAAGAAATTTGTTTGATAAACAACTTCTATATTCTTGCCCATATCAGTACTGCTAATTAAAACATTTTCAACAAAATATCCTGTCATAGATGTTTTCTTTGGTGTATTTATAACAGTAAAAACAGAGCGATAATGCCATGTGTGAAAACATCACTGTTGCCAGCCACTGGGCTACATAACTGCCAATCCTGAAAAGCAAGATGTCTTAGGCAGATATTTCTAATAAATAGGAAGCTGACAGTCACATGCAGTCTAACTTCTTATCGCTCATGTCACTAGGCAAAAGGGACTTCTTCTTTCTCTAGGGTAGTTCAGCTTATTTCCACAATCTACTCGTCAGGAACTCATCAGAAGCTCCTTTTATCACCAATCATTGTTATGGGCACTTTCCCCCTCTTCAACATCTCATAACTAATCAATCAAATATCTGTTTCCCAGGAGCATACTAGATTCTGGGGAGTCTAAAGGTAAGTGTTACAGTCTTTACTCTTCAAGAACTTACTCTGTTAAGAGTAGGGCAAGAAACAGTTCTACAAACAGAGATGAAAGGGAAATGGGGACACTAAACTCGGAGCAGAGGCAGACAGACAATGAGCAGGAGGCTGGCCATTCTGAAGCCTAAACTGAATCTAAAAATTAAGAATTAGGAGAGCCTGGTTGGTGGTACGGAGCTATCATCTGGCACATTCAAGGCCAGGCTGGGCCACTTTACTGGAGGTACATGTATCTCAGTATTGCTATATGAAAATGCAATTGAACACAGAAAGGAGACAAAGCTTCCTCAGCTAATTAAATTCACAATTATCATAAAGAAGCCAATCGCTTAACACCTGCCACTGAGCCTCCACCTCAACCGAATACAAAAATCTTGACTTTATAATGGAGCTCCCGAAAGCTAAATGCATAGCTTTCAATTTACCTCAGGAAGTCTACGTACTAGCCATACTTAAACTAAGACTTGCGATGGCTGCCCTCAAGGTAGTCCATAGCTGGTTCCTTCCACAGAGTAAGTCTTTCCAGACACCAGTGACAACTTCCCAACATTTGTCCTGGGTATATCCTCTGAACTTATGGGACCCCTATTATAAGTACCTGGGGTGCTAATTCTTTGGTAAAATGGAACTATTAAAATGCTCTATACACAGAGCTGGTGTTCATTACCACTTAAGTTATCCATGTCTCTAGTTCTAGTTACACTAGAGAAATAATAACCATAATGACACAAATTGGTGACACCATACCTATTACTTATGGCTATTAGAGATCAACAAAACATGTACTTAGTAGCTTTAAAAGAAAAAAGTGAATGCGTGGCCAGATAGCACTATGTCCTAGGGCAGATGTAAAAGTGATCAAAGGCTGGATATGTCCTAAGAGATTACCAAATTTTTAGGCCAAGTCTTTGAGAATTCAAGATATATAAAAATTTTATTTATGTATTTGGTAAAGGGTCTCACCATACAACTCAAACTCGTAAGTGATCCTGTTTTCAGCCTCCCCAGTGCTGGGATTACAGGCATGCGCCACCACAGCTGGACCCCATCCCAGCTCAGCTTAGTCCCCTGGGCCATCTTGCCCTAAAATATTTAACTTACAAGGAAAAGGCCACATTGGCCTCAGATATCTCCACAGCAGTAGTGGTTAGCAGAAAACAGGAAAACACTGAAGCGCGATTCTTAGTTTTAGTGTGCTTTGGGCACTATGGACAGGTGGCGTAACATGCAGACCATCATCACTCTACACATGCTCTATGGCAACAGGTCTAGGGTGGAATAAATATTATCACATTGGGAGTTCTTGATTTTAACAATAATGAAATGAGGTACAAGAGAATGAAAATGTTAAAAATATAGTCATCAAGTATTTGTGTACAAAAGAACGAAATCTCTAATATCCAAGAATCCACTGAAGATGAGCATTCACAAGCCCTATTTGTAAATAAAATCCACAGGACAGTTCCAAATGATGTAAGCCCTAGAGTACTTAAGTCACTGTTACATAAAATCAAAAAGAACTGGAATCAGAATACAAAGTGCACAGTATAAATGAATCTCAAGAATAGGGGTAGAAACTGACTTCTGACAGATCATCCTAGCTTTCTCTACAAGAGGACAGTCATTTCTTATGCTATGTCACGGGGACCATCTTATCAAACCCTTACTACCTGGGTTAGGTGATTATTACTGCCCCGTGTATAGCACAAAGACACAACACAGAGAGGAATCTTATAGATCATCAAGTTATCTATTAGTCAGGACCTGAGATATTGTGACATTAAAATAGGATTATTGTCTCAGACTCCTTTGAAGCAATTTAGATATGGCAGTCAGTGGTTTTTTTTTTTTTTTTTTTTTTTTTTTTCTCTACTGCATGTTCTAATTAGTAAACTATGCCAGGGTTACTTTGGAACTTCTTTTGGTAGTCTCAAGACTTGCTGGGAGTCTTAAGGAATTGAAAACTTATGGATAGTTTCAAAACTCTTTGGTAGGGGAGATACTGGGAATCAAACTTATGACCTTGTGCTTGCCAGGCAGGCACTGTGCCAGTGAGCTACATCCCCAGCCCCAGATACTTTATTTTGACTTGGATATTTTCACATGCATGTAATTTACCTGGGAGATCTTATAATTGGAATTTCTGATTCATTAGGTCCTGACAGGTGATTTCTCAGTAGTTTGTAGATGAAGCTGATTTGGCATCTTTTCAACGAGCAAAGCCCTAAATCACCAATTTCAAACAAACCTCTGCAGAGTTGAGCTCCATGGTAAAAGTAACTGAGGTAGCTATTAATGAAGTACTTTGATGCACATTCTCTTTAGAAACCTAGTAGGCAAGGCATTTTCAGGAGAGGGACAAATAGGGGTCGGTACAAGCTTCCAACATCTCCCAGTTTATGGCTGTAGTGAGTTGAAAATGCACAATCATCATCTTTAGTTAAGTAAAAAATCACAATGTGCACATCCCTGTGTGGGCCACATTGTATCTGTAGTTGTGTTTCTTCTGGCGCCCAACCACACTGAGCTCTCAAACAATGTCCATTGATTTCTTAACCATGAAAGGCAAAGAGATTAGACACTTCACCTATCAGGTTTGATTTTTAGGTACTTACTCCTTCCTTTTCTAAAAGTGTACCTCAAATTAGGTTGAACTGCTTGAATCGTGCCATTACTTTAAAGTTTTTGACTAAGAAGTAATTTTAGATGCTTCAATCTAATCCATTCAGTTACAGCACTTAATGAGCTACATTTCCTTGCTGCACTGCTGAGAGTATTTTGTACACGTCATTACTGTATATCCAGTGCCAGACACGCTTCTTGGGACATATCAGATACTCACCAAATACTTAAGACAGAAAAGAATGAAAACATGCGCACACACATACACACACACACAAACACCTGTCTTAGGAAAAAACCTCTAATGTCTGCTAATTTGGCATAGAGTAGAAATGTGGTTTCAAATGGTATTAGTGCATGGTGATATTTCCATTAAGTTTTCAAGAGATTTATTGTGTATATTGTGCTTGGTAGCAGAAAAAATATCCATGTTTAACAAAATCTTAAGTCATTTCCTTAATATTTAGTAACTTTTTTTTTTTTTTTTTTTTTTGCGGAACGGGGATTGAACTGAGGCCCTTCTACTGAGCCATCTCCCGGCCATAGTCACCGATTTTAAGAGGCCTAAAAAATTAGTTTTCTGCCAACTGTTGCCTGTCATTTATTGGCTTAAACTACTCCTTCATTTCTCTATCTATACTGAATAGATTATGTAATAATTTCACCTAAGAAATTTCCCTATTGAAAATTCCTAAATTTTAAAAGATTTAATTGTCATAAAGGGGTGGGGTTTTACAGATTCTTTGAAGTGCATCAGAATCAATTATTGAATTGTCCTTATACACAAGTATTTATTGCCTAATGCTTGCAGTAATCAGTTAAAATGTAAAAAGTGTATCAAAGAACCTAAATTTTATTGTACAGCACGGCCATGAAAAATCAAAATGGTAACATACCGTGTACTTTATAAATAAGGAATTATTCAGTAAGGGCGTTAGATTAAAATCTTAATTCTTATAAACAAACTATTTACTACCTTGTTTTACCAAAAATAAGATATAACTAGAGATCAAAAGTGTCAGCCTATCTTCATCATTATAGAGTAACCAACAGAGGAAAAAATGGTGAGGTATACTTGTCTGCAGGACACCAGCATCACCACGGTACAGGCCAGTTATTAATTACAGCAGAAGCTTATTTTCTGGGTGGTCTTATTTTTAGGAAAACACAGTACAACCAACTAACTCCACTTAATGGATGGGGAAACATTAGTCAAACAGTAATAATGGTTGTGCTCAGATTCATCCCAACAAGTCAGGAAGAATGTAGATTAAGTCCTACAGTAAGGTTACATCTATAGTACAGGGACGTTCTAAGAAAAATCCTTTATGGTTTCATGGAAATCAATGAACATTACATCACTATGTTTCTGTTTTTCTCTAAATTATGCACTAAAAAATGTTAAGGACAGGTATCAAAATGTTAATACACAAGAGCACCACTGATGAGCTGGTGTAAGAGTTTGGAAAGGAAATCTATTCCATGTTGCATGTCAATTTCCTCATAAGCCTATGTCCTGTTATAAGTCAGCCATGCCAATGATCTCCCTAACACATCATGTATGGTGCAATAGCAGCATATGAATTTAAGTACACCGAGCCAGTGTGACATTTACTTAGTAGGCAAAGTGTAGCTAGGGCCAGGAATTTTAAAAAAGATTCTAATGCACACTCCCAAGTTAATCAACATTTTTCAAAAATTAAAATTAACTTACCTCTAATCATTTAGCTTAATACTTTATTACTTCAACAGCAGACTTGTTCAACATCAAGGTTTATACTCACATTAGAAGAGTCACCCATTCCAGGTAGCAATATTAAAAATACACTGTCTTATTAACTTTATTTAGTGGCTTTCTACCATCATTGTGATATCCACAACAAAAGTGCGGAACTCAGGCTTACCTAAGATAAACTTCATGTAACCAGTAGAAAATAAGATAATGAACATAGAAGAGTGTGCAAATGAAGCCAACAGGTTTATGAATAAGAGCTATTGGCAACATGAAAAACTTTCAAAAATTTTGTAAACTGAATATTCTGGAAACCTATGTTTTCAAATGTCTGACCTCAGACTGACTCCAGTGCCCATGGGCTCACAATGCAAGTGCTTGATTACCTGAGGTGCTCAAGCAGTCTGGACCTTCTCCACAGCAGTGCTGCCCAGTGGCTGGCTCACCTATGCTTTTCTGTTCTATCTGGTATCACAGCACCACTCACCACTGGATTAGTATGTTAGAAAGTTGTTTTCAAAAACACAGTTGTGGAAAAATACAGCTAAATAATAGAACTGCGGTATTTTGTTCAATGTAGATCCAATTGGTCCTACTTCTAGGAATGTGTCTTTCCAACTAATGATATAAACCCAACAGCCAAGAAACATTAGTAATTATAATCTGTACTTTACTAAACACTTCGTGTTTAATATATTATGTTATAAAGAAGTTACAAGGAAATCCTAAAAAATTTAATACAAAAATATTACAAGTTAGGACAATTAAGCATTGAGATATGACATTTAAGAAGCATGCAGAAAAGTAGCATAGGGTTAACATTTCATTGTTGACAAAGACCATTGGCAAAGCAGAGAAAAGCACCACAAAACCATTGTCCACAGGGGCTTTTCCGTCATTGTATTTTTCAAATGAATATATTGAAAAAACAGTAAACTTTAGACTAAATGGCTATGTATTATAATAGGTTAAGAAATCTAATCCATGGTAAAAAGTACTACAGCTATGAAATTAAAAAGTCCCTTCAATAACTGCTAAAATTAATTTCAGTCAAGCTTATATGGATTTAAATTCTCAGTAGTACACCACCTTGGAAAAGTATAAAATACAGATTATTAACAATCTATGTCATGCAACAAAAGTTAACCCTTTCAAAATGAACAGCTGTTAGTTTTAGCAGCTGCAGTGGCTTGTCTCTAATATAACGTGGTAAAGATATGCCTGTATTTATTTCTGCTTAAGGAAATAAAAGGTAGGTATGGGAAGGACAAAATTTTAAAAACAAAAAGATAGCAAAAACTATGTTCAATGATTCTTCGTAAAATGTTTCCAAAAATATTAACACCATTGGGATTAAATCTGAACGGAGTCTCATTTTTTCTCATGATTACTAAGTTTGGAGTGACACAAACAAGTAAAGACAAAAATAATTAAATTGTAATTGGTATACATGAAGGGGACAATGTAAGGAAGTTGACCCTTCACCCTAAGTATCTTCAACATATTCATTGTTCTGTGCTCAACTGCATGCTAAACAATCAAATGAACTAGGTCTCTTATTCTGTGAGCTAGTATCTTTTAAATATTGATTTTTCCAAATAACGCAAAGTAACTGCTATCTTTTAGTTGACCAGATGCTCTATTATTCTTTAATAAAAATATAAAATAATCCCTTCATTAAAAAAATCTTATTTTCTGCAAGAAGTAATAAAAATATCAAATTTCATAATTTTATCTATGGGCTTAAGGTGCGTATCTTGGAAAACAATGTTTATGAGAAACAATGGACTAGGTTCTGATGGCAGCTATTATTATAATTGGTAACACCAGTAAGGGAGAGAAGGACATGTTATATGAAAACTAACTCAGAGCAAAAAGGTCTATTCTACAGAACATCAGAGAAATAAAAGCAGTTAGAATGTAAACAAGAAATTGTAAACAATACCATCCCTCTCTCCTAACTAGTAAATAGTCTATACAAACTACACAGATATAAAGGTTTTATATATGTACACAGCAAACATAATATCAAAATATATTTTATTCTGGACCTCTTTCAGATCTGATTCAAATTACAGTTGTCAAAGCAATACAATGCAAAGGGAAACTGAAACAACAACAACAAAAAATGTGCCTAGAAAGGATAAAAAGGGTTATTAGGGACAAATCATTGTGATGTGAAACCAAAATACAGCGTAAGTGTAATTAACATGGTCCAGGACAGCATAGAACATCTCTATCAGTCTTCCTTACACAATAATCATGAAAACTGAACAATAAAGTTCTTTAACATGTACAAAAAACTGTCATGGGCTGGTTTACACTTTTACAACAGTTTTAAGTTAACTGGATAACCAAAGAAATGATGCAGACATTTTAATCCAGTGCTATAGGTAGGCTCACAGAATTAGACCCAAAGGATTTAAAAATCAAAATGAAAACATAGCTACAATGTCAAGGTCAAGAAAGATTATTTCTGTATTCAAGGATTACAGAGCTACAAAATGCAGTCTGCATGTTTTTATTTGTAATGACATGGATAAGTACATCGGACTAGATTTAACATGCAGAATGTTTTCTTGAACTTATCCAGAAATTCCAAAGAAAACATAATGAACGGCTGGCTTACTAGAAAAAAAAAAAAAAATTATATGCGCCATAGTTATTCACCCTGCTTCAACTGTCAACATAAAGGCAGAAATGAAGAATGCTATCAATACCTCAGAGCTACTGAAATAAGACATCAAATTTCTAAATCAGCATATTAAAAGAGTGAACACTTCCTCTTTCTTCCCACTCCTACATTTAACTAGAATCATGTTTTTAAAAACTTGATAATAAATGTGACACTTCAGAGCTATTACTGGAAGGAGCAATTTATAATTTCCCTACTCTCCTTCCATCCCTGCTGGTTCAAAAAACAAAACAAAACAAGACAAAAAAACAGACAAACAGAAACAACAAGCAGGGTCTCTTCTGGGTTTGCTGCTATTCCCCAAAATGTTGGCATTTGCTGCCATGCCACAATGTTGGTCCACTGAAACAGGCTTTCTGCGGAAACCGCCAGCAGTAATTCACCATATGCAAGTATCGTCTTTAGCATGTGAGAATAAGCACAGGTTCTATAGAAATGTACAATGTGTTTAAGAAAATGAAAACTGTCTTAAAAGAATAAACACTGCATTTGATTTATTTTTCTACTTAGTAAACCTTGTCATTTTTGCTTGCCGCAGTATGATCATTTGTGATTCCTTTAAATAGCAAAAATGCACAGTCCTCATTAGGCCTCTACTCATTTATAGTTTACATTACTCTTAACAAAATCACTCTACATAAACAGATAGCTCCTTAAAAATAGTACTCTCTCATTAAATCTAATTTGACAGAAAGAAGTGTAAGGAAAAAAGGAGTGCTTTATAAGTTAAGTGAAAAAGTACAAATCTTTGGCCTTTCTCTTGACAT
This sequence comes from Octodon degus, assembly GCF_000260255.1. Classification (NCBI taxonomy): domain Eukaryota; kingdom Metazoa; phylum Chordata; class Mammalia; order Rodentia; family Octodontidae; genus Octodon; species Octodon degus. Next base: position 3,136,370 of record NW_004524686.1, on the reverse strand, counting down.
TTTTATATGTCAAAAAGCAAAAAACCTTCATGTAATTCAATCTAGTGATTACTTTTTGCACCATAATTTGTTTTTTACACCACAAAAGGAGGCACTTTCAGTATCTGTAAAAGTTGTTTAATCCTAAGACATACTTACCTAGAGAATTAATTAAAACAATTTGATACACTCTAAGACCTATTGGAAAATTACCAGTTACCACTTCAAAAAGCCACTTGAAACTCAATGATATTACCTGATTCATTAGGGGACTGGAACAAGTATAAGTAAAGAATTTCCTATGTGGAGAAAAAGATATTCCTTTATGACATTTAAGAGTGGCAGCTGCTCTTCTTTATCTTATCTTAAGGAGTATTCATTCATTTTCCTTTCAGTTTTTCCTTATGAATTTCTTATAGTAGTGTTGTAAGATGATGGTCTATAATGAACACCACAGAAAACTACTGGGTTCAACTTGACCTTCAGGAGTATGTTGTTAGGAAAAAAATAGGAAAAATGAGTTAAGAACCCCAAATATATAACTTTATAGTCAAACTTCAGCACTTGCAAACATATTACTGCTCAAATTAGAGACGATCTTATTTTTTTCTGTTGGAGCAGCATCGTGGCACATCAGCAGGCAATGATGATGTTGAGAACAGCAGCAAAAACAAACACTTGTACGTTCATGAAGAACCCAAGCCTACAAATGGATACCTTTCAGAGAAGTTCATACTTAAAAGACCCAAGACTTCAAGATAATAAAGCTCTGCATTTATAATCTTTTATATGTCCTATTGTGACTATTATGCTAAAGTAAAATAGCTAAAGAATTTTAAAAACCAGGAAAGATGACATTATCATAAAAATGTAACTAGCTGTCTATTTTGGCAGCTATATTGCAGAATTTCTAGCTATCTTTTAATCAGCTGGGGGAAAAGTCAATAACTGTATGCAAATGAATAAACTGTCCATATCAAAATACAAAAGTATTACCAGTAATCACCTCTGACTTTCAGATTTAAGTTCAGTGCAATTGACAAATGCATCGCTAAAGGAAAACGCAGCTTAAACATATTCAAAACATTTGTGTCTATTCCTGGGAGCACATTTAAAAATTATTGCACAGATTTTAAAATTTTTATTTATTTTTTTAAACAACAATAGAGGTCAACCATAGATGTGGACCTCTAGCAATAAAAGCAGGATTTCAAGTGCCAGATACTCAGCATATTAGGTTTCCTACGTAAGTCACAGGGTAATAAGTTCTAAATAGCTCTAATGCGATCCAAAACCCTTTATAAACAGCTGGCACAAAACCATCATGAATGACTCTCTCTCTGGATGTAAATTTTAAAAAATATTATTACAGTATCATAGTCCCCACTAACAATAACTGGGGTACATATAACAATGTCTTGTGAAATTAAGTGTATTTATTCTCTTACCAATAGCAAATGCTACCCTACCTTAGTAAAACCAAGACTTGCTTCAATCAATGCTGTTTTGTAAAAAGAGCAAAACAACAAATGCTGCAAATCAAAGCTGCATTACTTGGGTTAAATCAGTTTCTACTTAAAACTTAGAACTCAGGCTAAAATTTTAGTAGTAAAGGCCTCAAAGTAATAAGTGACAGGAATAGTGTTTTTTATTTGCTAAGCTTGATAACAAGCAACTGCTTAATCAAAAATTTTAAGGTATAAATTTGACAACTCTTTTCTTCAAACTTGACACTCCTGGGTTATTTTAATCATGACAAACCCTGTTAATACACATACACATAGCCTCATGCTAACATTTATCTGTATATTTTACTTTAGTTGCATGAGCAAGAGGAGATTTGATACTTCTTTAAGAAAATACTTGATATAAACAGAGTAAAAGACATGATATAGTAGTGATTACTGGAAAAAATAGCAGCTTAAATCTATCTATACTTGAAAAAATGTAGTCACAAGTACCACAAATGCAGATTCAGAGCAGCAGGGAGTTAGTGCAATTATACTTTAGAAAAAAAAATTCAGAATCACTATTTAAAAACACCTTGAAGCAAGTCTTTTATTTTAAAGATTGTTTTTCAAACTAAGGTAGCAAACATTTTGCCATGTAATGGCAGTGTTATACGCCGTCATCTTGCTTTGTATAAAGAAAAGTAACATGAGAGATTTTCAATACTGGAGTTGGGTTACATCACACAGTGAAGCTTCTATACAGGACGATGGATACTTGGAGAACCTAACCCTTATCCAGAAACATTGTAATCTCTTAGAAAACAAAGCAAAACAAACAAAAAATCCAAAACTACTTTGCTCCTTTTCACAATAGTGCACATTTTAACCATAATTTAGTTATGGCTACAAAACATCAGAAGATTTTTTAAATGCATCTTCTCTATGGTATTTAAAAAAAATTTTTTGTGCCCTTCTAGTCTTTAATTGGCAGAAATGTCCCCCAAAAGAAGCGACTGTATTCAAGCCACATCACCGAAAACAAAAAAACAAACAAACAAACAAAAAAATAGAGCATAATACCCTTTTACTGATGTGTCTCATAGATTGACATGACCGAAGTCACAAGTTTTCATTTAATTTCCAATTCCCTCTTTAACAATATGCACCAACTGAATATATGCTCTGAGAGCCATAAAATGTACCAAACATCTACCTCTTTAAAAAGAATGCATAAAAGTATTTTTAAGAATTTTTTGTTGTTTAAAAGGTGAAAAAAATATATAAAGAAACTGATTCACTCCCTTACTTCATGCATCCATAATCTAAACCAAAAACGAAATTTAAAAGCAAGAACAAACTACTGCTGCAAATTTTTATAAGTCCATTTTCTCTGTACATACAAACTGCTCACTACTGAAGGGAAAAAAAAGAATATAATCCATGGTGTCTGCTGATTCAAAGGGAAGAAACAAGGCTGTCATTAGTATCCAAAAACTGGTACATGTATGGTCTGCTTTTATAACGTATATTTCTTTCTCTCTTCTGTTTTTCATATCCAAAATGTCTAAATGCTATTTTAGGGGCACAGCAGATTAAATTCCAGCACTTGGTGAACAGAATTCACAAGCTGTGACAAAACTCTGTCATCTTCAGGGTGCAATTTTGTTTATACACACTGTATGTATATATTTCTTTTAGACTTGGCTGTAGTGGACTGGCCATGGTTCAAGTGGGACTACAGCAGTACATGGGTCAGGGACAGTCATTTTGGCTATGTACACATTCATAGTCGGTCCATGGCTTCCAACTAGTAGCGCTATTTCCGAAGGTCTAATACACAAACCTGTAAGAAATTAAAACAATCAACAAGTACATCAAGAATTTGTACGTTTCAAGTTCAAACTTCCTACAGTACAATTTAGAATCTGTTCCTTAGTTTTGTGTTCATGATACCAATGAATTATTTATCATCAGGGAAATGTGGGCTTAACCAACAGCAATTAAGACACATAGTCTAAGTAAGTGAAGGAAACAACCATGAGTCAATACTACAGGGAAAAAAAAAGTAGCTAGGATTTTTAAGAGCCACTTTAGTAATTAAGTGTGAAAAAAATTCACACAAACTTTTCTAGGACACTAGTGACTGATAATCACATATTATATTAAGCTATAGCTTCAGTAAATAGCAAACTTATACTCATTCCATGTTCTCCTTGCTTTTAGAACAATGGAAGCTGTAATTAGTATTTTTGTGGACGTTTCGTTTGGTTTGTTTTTTAAGGTCAATTTCATCCCCATTTCAGCATTACATGTTCATTAATACAGGAACTGACTACCTCTAACATCGCTTCCCTAAGACAACACTTTTACTGGGAGAGCAGAAGTAGGCATTAATTCATCTCATGCTCAGAATGACATTCCACTGTACTCACTCTCATTAATAAAGATCTACATAAGGGCCGGTGAGATAGCTCAGTGGACTCTGCACAGGGACTGGGGTTCAATACCCAGCACCACATGCTCCACCAGCCTTGCCCCCAGGCACGCTGAGCCAGGGAGTCCAGGCATGGAGGCCCACACCTGTAATCCCAGTACTGAGAAGGCTGAAAGCAGGAGAACCACTATGAGCCCGAGCTAGATAGTGAGACCTGTACAAATTACATTTAAAAAAAAAAAAAAAAAAAAAGATCTACATAAAAACTCATTACTTGATTATAAGGACACTGGTTTGACAAAGAGAATCTTAACTTTGCTTTTATCAAGGAACATGATAACAGATAGCCTTCAGACAAAAGGAATGTGACCACCATATCTTAAACTTATTTGCAAAGCACGCTCTTGTAATCACTACCACAATAAACCACATTCCAGAGTGCACAAACACACACACCACCTTGAGAATCACTACACCATACTTACTGAGCCATCTGATGCACTGGCTCCAACTTTGTCTCCTGCTGCATTCCAGCAAACTTCAAAAATTCCACCTGTTCCCCTATAGCTGTGAACTAGAGCACCTGTCTAAAAAAGGAAACACAGAATGTTAAAATTATTGCAAATTTAGACTGGGCGTGGTGATGCCTGCCTGTAATCCCTGCACTTGGGAGGTTGAAAACAGGACGATCACTATGAGTCCAATCTGTGTAGTGAGACCCTAAACTAAATGCACTAAAACACACAAACACTGAGCTGCCACTAAAGAACTAAAACTCATCCCAAAAATACACATGATAAAGGCATCTATTAAATATAGCAAGCTGTCAGAGGCCCCACACTGAGAACTAGAAAACAAAAATTGTGCTTCTGGAGCTCTGAAGTGGGAAAGCTCTAGCTTTCTTAGCTGTGTCCATAAAACCAAAGATGCTTTTAGTCATGACTGGTCAGCAGCACTGAGGAAACTGAGTATGTTATAGTGATCCTTTGCAAACAGGCTGATATTATATTATCCTTTTATAAAAGAATTGTTTCACCTTTAATATTTCAGAACTTGCACTTATTTTAGCCTTGAAGCTAAGTCCCACCTCTGGCTAAGTCTCACCTGCAGCTTTATGGCAACCTAAAATTTTAAGCTAGACAACAGACTAAGCTACTTAAAAATAACATGGCAGCAAGCCATGCACCTTGCAAACAGTTCCCCACACAGTCCACCCAAGTTAATCTCTGGGGTTCTTTCCCTTGGCTTTCTTCTGTAAATTCAGTCTGGTTTAGGTGGCACAAACCACAGATACACTACTAAACCGACCAGATTGGCATGGGCCAAGTGCCTCTGAAAAGGTCTCATAATCTGACATTAATGAAAAAAATAAAAATATCTGAGTATAGTAGGCCTTGAATATCTGTGATCACTAAAGAAAAAAAAGGAATGGTAACAAGAACCTCTAGTCTGCTATGGTACAGAAAGCAAAACTGTAGTTAATCTACAGACCTACAATCTACGTTCAAGGTTACAAAGAAAATTTTTCCTTTCAAAAGCACACACCAAACACTAAGCTTAAATTGGGCAATAATGAATCAACAACGTATTGTCAACAAGGCAATGCTACAAGGGCCAATGGATCAGATCACGAAATCTGTACATATTTAAATAAGACAATTACCTGTCAAGTGCATATGTAACACATTATCCAAGTAATGTTTCTATGTAACATTTTACTATAAAAGTAGGAAAGACCTAAAACAAATGTGGCAAAAGTTCCTATCAACTTTTGTCAATAGACAAATGAAATATTTGTAATATTATTACACTGGACTCCCAGTTCATAAATTTGATTTTATCTACAAGTTGGGTTGCAAATCAAGCTGGCTGAGAACTGAATCAAATTCAGTGGTTAGGCTGAATATTGACCTTATGGGGAAAATACGGAAAAATTTGATTAGGTTCTCATTCAGTTTGGTTTGTGACCAGAACTGTGGAAAGAACTGAGACCATGAATTGAGGTATCATTCATTGTATCTGTCTGAAATATTTTGTAAAGTGAAAATGAACAACGAAGACTAACAAATACACATGGAGATTTGTATTATTTATATTTAGACTTATTTTCAATTATTCTTAGTTTTTAAGAAGTAAAAGTACATAATTTTTCCCAAAGCACAAAGCAATAATTTGGAGATAATTTTTGAAACACATATATTGTAGCTAATGAACATACCTGACACAGGTACATATTCATAAAAACAGAACACAGAAGCAGACATAAAAGTAACGATAAAATACTATAGGAGGTATTTTTTTATCTTAAAGTTTTATTCAAAATATTCAAAGATTCTGGCTTAACTCTTCAACTACGAAAGGTTCACAGTTCCCAAAGGGCTTCTTCCTGCGTAAACAAGAAGTTCCTAGAGTTCAGACTGACCACCAAGTTCACAAAGGCAGAGCATGATCAGCATGCACAGAAAACTGAATGTGAACCCGCCTCACATTACAAAAAAGTCGTCTCAACCTCACTTCTAAGAAAAATATAAATTTAAGGCTACTCAAACGTAACTTTTCACCTGTAAACTGGACATTCTCCTTCATACTAGAGAAAGTATAAAATGGAAAAACATCAAACAAAAACCCAGACTGCTTTATTGAAGAAAAAACTCAGAAAGAAAACTCACAATAACGTAAGGGAGTCATAGAGGATACAACCAAGAAAAGAAGCAAAATTTTTCAATGGACAGCTCTATAGGTTTGGATTTATTCTGAACCATGTAAATGTATATGACTTAATCAAAAACTACTTCAGGGCCAGCCAGATAGCTCAGCGGACTAAAGCGCCTGCTTAGGCAGAGCACAGCAGCCGGGGTTTGATCTTCCTCATGACATGCCGGCCTCGCCCCCAGTGCACACTGAGGCCGAAATTAGACTGGGTGTGGTGGTACGCGCCTGCAATCCCTGCGCTTGGGAGGCTGAAAACAAGAGTCTGGTCTGTGTAGTGAGACCCTGTAGACTTTGTACTAAATACATTAAAAAAAAAAAAAAAAAAAAAAAAAAAAACTTGAAAGTGATGATACATAAAAAAATAATTTGTGAAATTAAAAAATGGCCATGATCATCAGCTACAAATAAGAAAATGACTCACAATAACTTATTCCATTTGGCCTATGAAGAAAAGGCTGAGGCTAGTGACTACTATGAAACAGTAGGTGCAACAAAAGACTTTTTTTTTTTTTTTTTTGAAACAAAGCAACAGGCTGTTTTCTTGACTTGTACGAATTTCTAAACACTGCTCCTGAAAAGGTAAAACAGTCTCTGATAAATGAGGTTTAGCTGTAAAATCTTGTCCTTTAATATACTTTTCAGTCTTCATTTTTAGCTCCTTCAAAAAAATTTTTTTTTAATTTTTGCTTATTGAATCTAGAGTTTCGCTAAGTAGCTTGGACTTACACTGATCCTCCTCTCTCAGCCTTCCCAGTGCTGGGAATTCCAGGTGTGTGCCACCACACCCAGTTTCAGGCCAGCATGGCACACCTAGGTTTCCGGGGCCAGAACAGCATGTGATACTGGGGATTAAGCTTGGGTCCATGCACTGTGCTGCTTGCCAGGTAGGCACTTAGACCGCTGAGCTATCTGCCCAGGCCCTGTAGCAATTCTTTTAGAAAGTGTCACTTATCTAAACAAATACATCTTAAACTCACTCTAATACATAATGATAATGTACATCCATACCTAAATTCTGATCCACATACCAAAATATAATTTTGTTTGGTTTTGATGTTTAGTTATAAATTCCCCCAAAATATATATTTGTTTTTAAAACTAAGCATTAACCGAATGCTACATATCGTATAACTAAAATGGGATAAGAAACTGCTGTACAGACAAAAGGTTCTAACGAAATGGTGCATGTGATCATCTGAGTAACATACCTGTGTGTTCCAGATGTGTACACATTTGTCAAAAGAACCGCTTGCCAGATATCTGCCATCAGGACTGAAAGCTACACTGTACACAGGCTCTTGGTGTTTCGTCAAAGTATGGATGCAAATCCCTCGGTCTACATCCCATAACCTAACAGTAGAATCAAAGGATGCACTGGAAAGGTAAAGAAAATAAGCAATAAAATATAAGCAATAAAATACTCTCCAGTCTTGTCCCTCAACTTCCTGTATTCTACTCCCAAACAGCTAACAAATTCCTTAGAAGAAACAGACTGTAAAAGTATTGTATAAAACTGGAAGCTTAGAGAAATACGTAGCTATAAAGGAACTTCCAGGTCCCTAAACTGGGAAGTATCGATGAACTAATTATTGTATTCTTTTTAATTTTTTTATTGATTCATGATTCTCAACTCCAAATTGACCATATTTTAAAGTTTACTTTTTTGTTTTATTAGTGTATTTTAAAATTCACTTTTTTTGATTAGTACATGTTTGCTATACATAAAGTTTATGTTCGTCACAAAGAGCAGGTACAAGTACACAGCCTATTTCTCTTCCCATCCAATGTGTTTATAGCACATGACCACACTGCTCTGCAGGGAGCGGCTGTGTGGACAGAACATCTCAATTTCCTTTTCATCCCATTACCTCTCCTCTCTCCAACTCCTGATTCCCTGCCCATTTGAAGGAGCTCTATTTCCTATTATCCATCTTTTATTTTGTTCTTTGTATTTTGGGTTTCAGAGTACTAAAGAAGAATAAACAAGCCATTTGTAGGAAAATAGATGTAGGTAATCAGATACAGTTTAAATATCACTTGGTTTCTCTCATATGAATTCATCTCTTTTATAAGATGCTGATGGAAATATATATATATTTTTATATATAATAAAAATCTTCAATCACTTGAGTTCTAACCAAAATTCAGTATCAGTCAATATTTGATTATCTCCAAGTAGAAAAAAACAATTATCATCTGAAATGGCACTAATAAAACTTCACATTTAGATGTTCCTATTAAAAATATATTCCTTGTAGGATACATTACCAATTCATGGAATCTTTAATTTTCTGTCACTTTTATAAGAAGTTTTATTTCAAAGAATAGTCATAAATGGAAAAATAAAGTATCACCTTGCTAACATAAGGTTGGCATTTGGATTATTTGTTCCTGGTCCTGTTGGACTCCACTTAATAGTATAAATTTCTTTATTATGTGCTTGCAAATCATGAACACAATTGTCTTGTTTCATACTCCATATCTAAAACAAGAAAGAAAGAAATGTTTAGCTTTTTCATAAAAGGAGTTTATTTTAAATCAAATCTTGCCAGTCTAAAATACAAATGATATTAATAACAATTATGAACGTCAAAAGAAATACTTACCAATGAATTTAAACAGATGTAATATATATCTTTCTATAAAAATGGCAATCTTTAAGTTCTTAAAAAAATTCACTATTGTGAGGGGTAAGTGTCTGAAACTGAATTAAGTGCAATTGTTCTAACTTTGCTTTAGACAGTGTCAGATGGTACAAATCTCATATTCAAGAAGTTCCTTCATCTTAAAATGTTTAACTCAAAATTTCTATACTGTCTCAAACAAAAGCCCCAAATTATAAATTGTTTACAACATAAAATCAAGAAAACTGCAGATGTGAAAATAACTTACAAATTCAATGTTGACTCATACAAAACAAATGAAAACTAACAGATGCAAGACTTACAGTTTAAAAAAATGGGTAAATACAGAATAAGCATTTCGTAAGACTTTTTAAAAGTATATATTATTTTCCAATGAAATTCCTAGAGTATTTCTTACAATCATTCAATACAGGCATGGCAGTGGAGAGATTCTGCGGTATTCTGCCAAACACACACAACACCAGGGGCCAATGAAAAAAAAATAGCTAAAATTCACTTAGGGTATGTAACTAAATAAGAGATAAGGAAATAGTACCATATTGTTTTTGTAGCTCAGGTTTCTGTAAACCACCCCCTGCATAAAAAACATGTTTCTAAAAGTTTTAAGGGGCAGACAAATAGCTCTGTGGATTGAAGTGCCTGCAAGCAGGCGTAAGGGCCAAGGCTTTGATCCCCGGGCCTGCCGTGCCAGCCCCACCCCTAGAGCCCGCTGAGACAGCAACTGAGACTAGGCCTGGTGGCGTGCGCCTGTAATCTCAGCTCTTGGGAGGCTATAAATAGGAGAATCACTACAAGGCTGATCTAGTAGCGACACCCACCTTTCCCTTAAAAATACAAAAAAAAAAAAAAAAGAGAGAGAGAAAAAAAAAACATAAATAAATAAATTTAAAAGAAAACTTATTAGACCTCTCAATAAATTTGATATTGCTGACATTCTGATTCCTGGAAACATCCTGCTGTGTATACACTCTCTACTTTGGTCCTTTCTTTTTACCTTCCTGATCTGGGGATTGTTAAAGACTTTCTTAAGGTTTATCTGTTATTCTCTGTTCTCATAAAATTGCTCCATTGCATATTATCTATCTTGTTTCTAATTTAAAATATTCCATCAATTGTAATCACTCTTAGTATGAAGAAAATCTCTAATAATTTCTAACTCCTACCAATCTCTCTAGCTTGTAACTCAGTGCACAGTGCAAAGTTCTCTAGATGCTAGTCTTTTACCATTTCTTCTTATGTGCCATATACTCTTCCACAAGATTTTTTTTTTTCATTCATAAGCCTTAGTACATGAAGAGAGAGCAAGAAGAGCTAGGAAACATGACAGAGGCAAGCCATACAGTTATATGTTCAAGATGGATAAGGCAATGATCCTGAGAATCTTCAGAAGATTTTCAAATCTAGCAGTTAATTGGAAGGATTCTCATCCTGACTAACTATATATACTAACTCCTGTGAACTAAGCAACTGCACTGAAGATGGCAATTTGTAATAGTAGGTTCATGTTTGGAGTGCCTGTCATTCTGGTCTTCTGAAGACGGGCTGCTTGTCATGACACACCAGTTGCTGCCATGCTGTCTCTCGGGTAGATGATTGTTTAAAAAGGAAGGGGGTGGTGAATGAAGGCAGGAGACAGGAAAAGGAGTGTTGCGGGACTGTTCTGCAACAATGTTGTATATGGTTAGATTTCTGGACTTACGTATAAACATATATAATTCTTTATTCCTATTTTTTAAATATATTTTAATTTTTTTAAATTTTTTTGTCATATTCTATTGGGACTTAAAGTTTAACATATCAATACTTGATGAAAAGTATCTGTTCCATGTTATGCCTAAGATGTTTGATATTAAGACAGATAGTGAGGTTAAGCTCAACACCCTAGGTTATATGGTAATAACAATAAGCTTCTCTTCTGGAGGGTTAACAACCTAAGTTTGCAGGCCCAAAATTAGAGAAAAAGGAGGGCCGCAAGGAAAGCCAACATTTTGGCCCTAGCCTTCCAAGGTCAATTAAGACTCAGGACATATGAGAACTTGTACTGTTAATAACATGTAACTCAGTTGTGTCCCAAGTTTTCTGATCAAGGAGATTATGGGGCCAAAGAGGAAAGTGATCGATGATGTAGAGTGTGCCTAAGGAGACTCACATGGAGAGAAAACATTCTCTCAGGCTTTCATGGGGAACACATAGGCCAAGCAATGGCCGTGACTCATCCACAAGGCTGACACTGACAGAGGATCTACAATCTGAGGTACAGGATCTCAGGATAAATCCTGAGGGGATTTCACTGACCTTATCAGATCCAAAAGCTACAATTCTTGTTACATAGGTCTTGCTTTATCTTCGTCTTAACCATCTAGCAGAAAAGTATAAAAATGAAGTACAAGAAATAAAGCCATGTTGTTATGTTGAGCTATAGGGGACTCAGGTCAACAACTCTTGACATTGCCAGTCAAGTAGAAGACCCAATACTATTATGGATTACTGGACTCTTTTAGAAAATTTTGCTGAGTTTACACACCTTATAATATTTAAATGATGAACAAAAAAAGGGGATATAGATGAATGACCGTTTTGTATCTGTGTATTCAAAATGATTAGGATAGATATATAGCTACATTCTCTTAATTCAAGGAATAGAGGGATTTGTTCTAATAGTGTTTGTAAATAGGATATCATGTCTGCATATTGTACAACAACCACTAGGAAGGCAGTATGCAGTGTATTAATTATTGGAACTGTCCTACCAATTTGATTTGAAACTGTCTCACTGCTATTTCTCAATAAAACTATGGAAAAATAAAAAAGAAAAATTAAGAAGAAAAGCCTCAGTACATGTATATATGAGCAGAAGTCCAAAGAAATAGCATTAAGAAAAGCACTTTTTCGCTGGCCAAATTGCTCAGTGGATTAAAGCTCCTGCTTAGGCAGACTCAGGGACTGAGGTTCAATTCCTAGTATGCTCCGATCTGTGTAGTGAGACCCTGGGGACCATATACTAAATACATTAAAAAAAAAAAAAAAAAAAAAGAGAGAGAAGTATTTTTACTACTGTTTCCATGGCAGCCTATGCTTTAAGAACTAGCTAGCCAAAACCACAGCAGGTATTTCAAGAAAAAAACAAGATTCTCACTCATTTAGTGTATACATGGTAGAAGAAGTAGTTTTCCCTCAGGATTATATTGTGTCATAGGATCTGTGGATGTTGGTACTGCAAAAGTCGAGGATAAAACCATTTTCAGTCGAGTTAAGTTGTTGCAGTGAGGACTTAAGGTTTCAATCATTTGAGATTAACATGGGGTGTTCCTACCCCAAAACTGCTCTCTTCCTAACTGTGGTAGGTGATATGCTTAGGTCAATGGTACCTGGCTTTTTTTTTTTTTACCATACAAGGAAAAAAATTCCCTGTGGAGATATGGATGTTGGGTGTGCTCACTAGCTATAAGATTCTCTGCTATATGTTTCCCAGCAAGAATGCTACATATTCATACCAAGTCAACTAAATACAATTCATAAAATTTTAGTTAAATCCACAAATTTATAAAGGTCTTGAAGACTCAGAAGTCAGACTTTTACATGTAAGAACAAACTCTAACTGCACCACATCTGACTTTCTAATAGTGAAAATAAGTTATGGTGTCATATTTCTTACTTTTTTTGGAGTTTAACTTTGTGCATCAACTTGATTTGAGTTATGGTATATGCAAGTATTTGGTTAAACATTCTTGGTATTTCTGAATTAGGAACAAGTAAAGCAGTTCACCTTTTGCAATGTCAGAGGGCACCATGTGGATCTGATAAAGTGAGAGCCTCAATGAAACAAAAAGGTGACTTTCCTCCTCCGGCCTGACTGTTCAGCTGGACACTGAGTTTGCGCCTGTACTGGCTTTCTGGGGCCAGCAGCTGTCAGCTAGAAGACTATGGGCCTGTGAACCCGTACTTCACAGCACTTCTATTAATAACATTTATTTACTGTACTCAAAGTATTTTCATGTCATTTCAGAAAAAGTATATAAAATGTAAAACAGTCAGTGATTAAGTAGTTTTGAAAGTCTTAAAAACATTTAATATAACAAAGTAAAATGGTCTTAAAGTGGCAGGAGTAGCCACGCTATGACAAACCACCCTATTTCTTCCCATTATCTAAGTTTACCTTCAAAGTCATGTCATCAGAGCAGGAGGCCAGGAGATTGCCAGTTGGGTCCCATTTGATAGCATTTACTTCATTCTAAAAATAACCACAAGTATTTGTAAAACTTCATTTCAGGCTGCTTTGGGGCCATTAAACATACTTATTTCAAAATTATTAAGTTTCTTTTAAGTGAGAAAGGAGCTGGGCATGGTGGTATATGCCTGTAATCCCAGCACATGGGAGATGGAGGCAGAAGGATCCACTGAGTTCAAAGTCTGAAATGTTTAGTGAGACCCTGTCCCCCACGCCCCACCAAAGTGAAAAGGGCTTCTTACCGTATGTCCCTGGAATGTTTTAATAGGCCTGTCTTGTCCTAATTTGCAGACGTGTATACACATATCTGTACTACAAGAAGCAAAGGTGTTGTTGCTCTGCCAGTCAACATCCAACGCTGGTGCTGGAAAGGAACAAGGTTTAGTCTGTACGGATTATACATATACTGAAATTTAGGATTCTGAGCTTTGAACTATGGCTGAAGAGTGTGCTAAACAGCACTTAAATACTGTATACACTGTGAGTTACTAGGAATAAAACAATGCTATATAAATATCATGAATATTAATAAACTTCAGTTTATCTCTGTGTTAGACACATACTAACATGAAGCTATCCTGGCTTATTAACTTATAAATTACTAGCAATGGTTCTTGGGTTCCTTTTTGTATGATAAATCAAAACATTACAATATTGCTTTTATTTTAAAATTCCCTGAGTGTTCAATAGACAAGAAGCCTAGGTTCTACTACTCCCTAATTTCTAGGCCAAGCAAGTCACTTAACCTCTCATGGTAATTCCTCATTTAAAAAATATGGATAAAATGCCAGTTCTAAGCTAAGTATGCACCGACACTGTGAAGATCAAGTGAGATGATGTGTGCAGAAAATCACTCTATAAGTTACACAAATGTTCTATAAGTACTGCTATGTAAGTACTGCTATTATCACTCAAGTGATAAACCCAACACTACATATAACTTGCATTTATTTCTTCTAAGCAGTTATTGTCAAATACCTCTGAAAAGTCAAATACTTCTTAAAATCACTTTATTTAAAATCTTTAAAGCCCAAAAAGTTGTCTGGCATTTAATAATCTGACTTTCATTTTGATATGATTAAATATTCTTTGTTGTTTCTCCCATAGCAAGGTAGAAAAGCTTTCTATATTTAACAATATTAAGGTAATGACAGCAAGTAATAAGCAATAGGAGTACTGCATATAAAGAACACTGGATTTGAAGCAAATTTTTGGCACATGAGCCAAGAATGGTTTGTACATTTTAGCTTGGAGAGTGTCTGGAAAGTGTATCAAAAGAAGAGAGGTACAGTTACCCAGCACGCTTACTAGGTTACACATGTCTACGGCTACACTTCCACCGTAAGGGCAGAGCTGACTAGCTCCACCACACAGCCAGTGGCCCTTTATAGTAGTTTGTCAAGCTGACTTTGGAGGAAAAAAACAGCTCAAGAGAAAAACTGGAGTATTATGCATTTTCATTATTAGCAACACAAAGCATTCAATAAAGGCAATCTAGGCTTGTGTCTGAGGGAAGGCAAACAAAACTACACCTTTGGGATTATAGGTACTTTTTGAGTTTTTGCATGAAATTCATATGTCACCTAAAAAAATTAAAAGGAACAAGAACCTAAAGAGAACACATTTCACTAAGTTCTATTGTTATGCTGATTCTAAAAATCAGTCAGTAGGCATTAAAGGTTTATATGTCAGTACATAAAATAGTATTTTAAAACAACTTAAAATGTTTGTTTAGTAAATAACTGAGAAATAGGGGTGAAAGTTGAAAATAATCTAGAAGATAGTGTAATAAAATGCTATGAAGAAACGACGTGTGTCAGAATTCTGAGCAGTCTATAATATGTGAGGAGGCTAGAAAATTAAAAATAGCATTGAAACAAATAATACAATTAGGCTCACTAAAACTACATAAACGAAGATTCTAAGAGCTGGGAATTGTTGCAACCTGAGTGGTAAGGCTTCTATGATATGCCTGGATCATAAATCAGAGTGGCAGCTGGGTGTGATGACCCACTCCTGTAATTCCAGCACTCAGGAAGCTGAGGCAGAAAGGCTGTCTTAAGTTCGAAGATAGCCTGGGCTATATAGGGAGGTCAAGGCCAGCCTGAACTGCATGGCAAGACTCTGTCTCAAAAAAAAAAAAAAAATCGAAAGGAAGAAAAACAGCCTAACATCAATCAATCACAGTGGCTACAACCTGACATGATCTAAAAACATACACACTTCCCCTTTACTTTGTATTTATTCCTAGAGTGAAATATTAAGACTACCAATTTTTGAGGAATACATTTATAACATAAAGTATATCCAAGAAGTTACAGGTCAATTTACTATCATGGCCTTTTTTTTCGAGACAGGGTCTTGCCACAAAGTCTGGGTGGACCTTGGACTCAACTGTACAGCCCATGCTGGCCTCTGACCCTCCTGCCTCAGCCTCCCAAGTGCTGGGGTCACAGTGGTGTACCATCCAAGCCCTCTCACCTCATTTTTACATGACAAAAGAAGCTAAGAGAAAGGAGATGGAAAAAGGAATTAGGATGTATTAATGTTGCAGACATATTAATGTACCCGTAACTTTCCACAAGAATATAAAACCTGTGCACTACACACATACACTAATAACAATGAATGAATGAATGAATGAATGAATGAATGAATGACTGAATGAATGAATGAATGAAAGAATATGCTTTAAAAAAAAGTTATTTTCTCGAGGCGGCATTTTTTAAAAACTCCTGGAACTAAAATTAAAATCTGTTTCTCTGATACTGAGCTATATGTCATTAAACCATGAAGCCCGCAAAATATTTGCAAAAAAATTCTCTATGAGACAAGAGGAAAAGAACAGTTGATTACTCACAGATTTGTTTCATTGCTACTTTTCATTCTTTTAACTTTTTATCTCTTGGTAGTGTTAGGGACTGAACCTAGGGCCTCGTGGATACAAGGCAAGAGACTCAACAGATTTTTTTTTTTTTCAAAAAAAAGCCCTACTGAAACACAATTCACCATTTAAAGTATACAATTCAATGTTTTTTAAAAAAACGTTACTATTAAGTTTTTAAATTCTGGGTCAAACCACATAAAACCTGTAATTCTGACCATTTCTGAATGTACCAATCAGTGGCACTATACTCACAGTGTTGTACAACCGTCACTGTATTGACAAAACTTTTTGATTATCCTAAACCAGGGATGGCAAATCTCTTGCAGCGGTCAGTGCTACAACAACCCACTGTGACACGTGAGCCACTGGTTCACCATCACTGGTCCCAACAGTCACTCAATCCTTAAGCAGTAACTCCTCATTCCCCCTCTCACCAGTTCGTGGAAGCAAACACTGATGCATTACTCTGTCCCTGTCACTGTGAACATACCATATAAGGGAATTATGGCATCAGCCCATTATGTCTGCCTTGCTCCACTCACCATAATGTTTTCAAGGGCACCAATGTTGTGGCATATATAGGGATTTTTTATGACTAAAATTCTATCATAAATAGCTTGAGATAAAAAAGATACTTTAATTTAAAAATTTCTTGCAGTAAGAGACATTGCCATTACTCCTGCCTTCATAACATTCCACCTAGCTTTGGATACATTTATACCAATGTTTGTGCCTCTTCATGAAACAGATTTGAAAACCCTCTTTCCTCATTGTCTTTAATGGCACTGCCACAAGTACCTGGATATCCTGAATGGATTCGAAGTATTTATTTTTCATAGTCACTGGCTTTGGGGAAAGAGCCAGGAGTTACACCGTGCCAGATATGGACACACCATAGTATTTTTACAAGCCTACCTTTTCACTGGCTGACATGCAGCAGCAGCATTCCCTGTAGTTGTGATCAGACCTCACAAGGACACTTACAAAAGAAGAATTCCAGAACTAATTCAGACAGCAGAGAGAGTGATGGCATGAGTATGTTCAAAGCAAGAGAACGATTCTGAGGAGGATTAAGAACTATGTGTTTTATATTATAATCTTTTTATCTAAATAAGCCTAAAGTTTGATCAATTTTTATAGACAGTATTGGCTATCTAGCATTTCAGTAATGGATTAACACTGAATAATACCTGAGGTGGATAATACTGCCCTGAACAATGATGTACAAGTATCTGCTGAAGTCCCTGGTTTCAACCATCCTGGATACATATCTGAAAACTGTTGCATCAGATGGAAATTCGATGTTTAGCATTCTGAGAAACTATCACACTGTTTTCCACAGCAACTACACAACTTTATATATTTGTTAAACAATGCACATTCACTAGCAACTAGGCCAAAATGGAAGAACAGAAGCTGGGCTGTCCACCTGCCCAAAATAACAGTAAACATGGAGGAAGGAAACCAAGAATGTGCAGGTCTTAGCACAAGTAAGAGGAATCTGCTTAGGCAGAGATCAGTGAAGTTCATAAGTTGAGACAAGAGCTGAGCCCAGGGCAGGTCTCACAGGACACAGTACTAACAGGAAAAAAGCTATGCAGACAGAATTGTACACATGTGTACTAAAGTGCCTGCTTAGGGCAGTGCACAGAACCAGAGATTGCCCTGCCGGCCCCGCCCGACGTGCACTGAGACAGCGACTGAGACTGGGCATGGTGGTGCACACCTGTAATCCCAGCACTTGGGAGGCTGAAAACAGGAGGATCACTATGAGTCTGATCTACTTAGTGAGAACCTTTAGACCCTATACTAAATATATTTAAAAAAGAATGCGTACTAAGTCCCTTTCCAGTATTCATTCAGCTAAATATTAATTAGCACAAGTATGTGAAGAATCTAGTTGATATTGTGGAAGTTCTACACAAAAAAGAAGAAACAATGTCTGCTACACAAGGCTGAGAATAATGTCTACATATTTTAGTCTACAATATCTTCACGATTTGTGAATTGCTAGTTAAAAGAGTACACATCAGATTTTTCTTTCAGTAGTAGGAAAATAATAAACCCTACACTAAACAGTGTTTCAGTTCAACCAATAAATCTTATAAAACCCAAAGAGATCAAATCATTTCCAACTAGGGGCCAGGGAGATAGCTCAGTAGAATAAGTGCTTGCAAGAGTCTGAGTTCAATCCCCGGTTCAACAAAAAACAAAACAGAACAAACAAACAAAAAAAATCATGTCAAAACGAATTTTAAAAATATTTACAAGAATACAAAAAAGTTCCAACAAGGTAAGGCTCCACATTGCCTTATACCAAACCAAAAGTAACCAGGTGCCAGCTGTAATGGCAGATGGCTGTACACTCAGCTACACGGGAGACTAAGGCAAAGAGTCCAAGTTCAAAGCTAGCCTAGGTAACTTGCAAGAAATTCTCCAAAGTAAAAAAGGACTAGGGTAAAAGTCAGTGGTAGAGTGCCCAAGGTGGATCATCACTACCATTAAAAAAAAAAAAAAAAACCTTGCATGCAATGACATATAAAAATGTGACAAAAAAAAAATCTAATCACTGAAACTGATCTAAAATAGACAAAATATTAGAATTAGTAAAAGTGTTAAAGAACTTGAAACTATATATATACATGTTTAAAAAGGAAAGACATGAAATTCATTAAATAAAACTTTCAGAGACAAAAACTGTAAGAGACGAGATGAGAAATACACTACATGGAATATACATTATTGGATCAGATGTTATGTTGAAAAAACCCTGTGAACCTGAAGGCAGTCCAAAAACTATTCAAAATAAAACAGCCAGAAAAGAAATACTGGGGCTCAGGGGTACAGAACAGATGGAATTTCAGTATATTACAGGGCATCCGGAAACAACTTGACATTTGTGTGTGTAGTAAGTAAATTGGAGATTTCAAAAGCTGATGTGGAAGGAAGGATGGAAAAATATTTTACATTGTCAAAGTTTTTTTCAAATCTGAAGAAAACTAGGAGCCAATATACTCAGACTCATGGAACTGTAATGATAAGCAACAAAAAAAAGTATACCAACAGGACCAGTGAGATAGATCAGCAGACTAAGCTAGCTCAGCAGACTAAGAGCCTGCTTAGGCAAGCTCAGGGATCAATTCCCAGCACCATATGCTGTATTGGCCTTGCCACTGGGGCATGCTGAGCTGGCCCGAGACAGGGTGAGGTGGTGCACACCTGTCATCCAGCGCTGGGGAGGCTGCAAACAGGTGGATCACTAGAGTCTGAGCTGCCTAGCGAGGCCCTGTGCCAAATGAGTGAGAGAGAATGAGAGAGTGAGAGAGCGAGAGAGCAAGAAAGCGAGAGTGAGAAAAAAATTTATACCAAGGAACAACATATTCAATTGTTCTAAATCAGGCATAAGAAAATCTTAAAAGCATGGGGGGAGGGGAATGGGGACACACAAGACAAATTATGTACAGAGAACAGCAATAGATTTCAAAGTAATGCAAATGAGATGAGTAGAGCACTATATTTAATGTCTTGAAGGAAAAAATAGCTGTTAACAAAAACTGTACCTATCTTCAAACATGAAGATGGAATGAAGACTTTCTCAGATCTATAAAAGCTTAAAAGAACTCAACACTCTTGCACTGTATGAAATGTCATCTCTCATGCAGAAAAAACCGAATATTCAAATAGAAATATTCACCTACACAAAGGAATAATGAAAGTAGAAAATGGTAGCCTTAAGTATTAAATAAGATTATTTTATTATGTAACCCATTTTAAGTATCACTTGAAAGTAGATGGTAATTAAGTGTGAAGTATATACCATAAATGCTAATGTAACTACTATCATAAAACAGTTGAGGTTAATAATCCAAAGGGAAAAAAAAATAAGAAAACATAAAATTTTAGTCCAAACAGAAGCAGAAATGGAAGAAAAGAAGAAATATAGGCAATTAAAAGTATCCTTATCTCTAATCATATTAAATAAGTAGTCCAAATATTATAATGAAACAGAGACTATGAAACTGAATGAACAAGCAAGACTCAATTCTATGATGCCAATGTAAACCAGACTTTACACATAAAAGTATCAGTAGAATGAAAGTAAAACAATACAAAAATATAAATTATAATAAAAAGAAGGCTGGAGTGGTATATTAGTATCTGACTAAGTTGATTTCAAAACATAGACTACTAACAGAAAAAAAGGTTATTAATATACTAACAACCAATGCAAGATGAGAACAGTACTTCTCAGTAGTTATGTACATCTCACATCACTCTTTCAAAGCAGCATATAAAGCAAAACCTGACAAAGTTTCAAAGGAAACAAATTATTGTTTCCAATAATGCAATTTCAATATGTTTTATGATAACTGACAAAATGAATAGGCAAAAAAATCAGTAAGAATATAAAAGATTTGTACATTATCAAACACAGGGTCTATATGAGTTATAGAAATAAGGGAGTTAAACTAGAAATCAGCATAAGAAGATCTTCGGAGAACTTTCCCAGATACTCAGAAACCATGTACATAAACCATGAAGCAAAAGGAAAAAAATTAAAAATCAAGTCTGAGATTAATTCAATCAATTGAAAACATATAAAAACCCCTGAGCATTAAATATTAATTAAAAATACATTCATAGCACTGAATAACATATTAGGAAGGACTCGGAAAACAATGAGCACTGTCCATTTCAAGGAAACAGTAAAGAGTTAATTAGATTCATGCTCAAAGCATGATACATAAAACAGCAAATTAATAAATTATGGAATTCATCAAAATTAAGAACTTCAGGTCTTTGATGGATATTAGTACAAGAAAGTAAAGATCAGCCACTAGAATAGAAGAAAAATTTTGCAAAGTATATATCCGATAACAAACCTGTAATCAGGAAATATGACTCATAAACATTCACCAGTAGGAAAATAATCCAATTAAATAACAGGTCTCAAGCAGGCAATTTAACGTGGAAGCATATGAAACTATATTCATTATCATGAGTCAGTAGGAAAGACAAATTATTATCAGGTATCACAGAGAAACACTTGAAAGAATATATGAGCAATGGAATATCCTCTACTTGTGGGAAAGTAAACCGTACTGAAAACAGTTTGGCAGTTTCTTGATAAATTATACATCTACCAAATGATACTGCTATTCTGCAAGCACTAATCTTCAGAGAAAAAAATGGCAATAATATGCTTGGGTAAGGACTTCAGGACATGAATGTTTTAACAATTTTATCTGTAATTGTCCCAACTGGAAGCAACACAAATTTATTTCAATAGCCAAGTAGGTAAATAAGCTGTGATACAGTCCCATAAAAGAATGTTATCAGTAATTCAAGAAATGTAGCCTCCCTACTTGTTACAACATGAAAGATTTCAAAATCATGCAAAGTGAAAGCAGAGTCCCCTCAAAAGTATGCACAGTGTGATTCCATCTCTAGAGCAGTTGCTATTCATTACTTAACAACTGGCAAGGCCAATACTTCTTGCAACTTTGTGTCACTACTAGGATGTAAGAGAAACCCCTGGGAGAAACAGAAACTAAGAAAGCTGTATTTGAGAGTGGACAAGAAAAAAAGGTAAAAAGGAAATACAAGAGGTAAGCAAAAACTGATGAGTAAATACTTACTAAGGTGGCATGTTATAATCAATGTGTTCTTTGCAAACTTACGGTACAGTATAATCATTTTTTACCTAGTCACACTGAATGAAAAAGGCTGAAAAACCAAAATTTCCAAGCTACAAGTCTCTATTAAAGGGTGCTATTTTGCCATGGGCTCATTGTTAAATGATGTCACCAAGGATTTGCCAATAACCAGGTTTACTTAGCTTTCAAATCAAAATGCCTTCTGACCACAACACTATCCTGAAAGAAGCAACTTATTCTGGTAGTACTAGAACTACTGTTCTCTTCTCCTTTCTTTTCTTTTCACAAAGGTGTACAACCTGTCACCTCACCTCTCACCTCTGACCCTGCCTGGGCAACTTAGTGAGGCACTGTCCTTAAAAAAAGAGAAAAATAAATAAAAAAAGTTTGGGGATGAAGCTCATTGCTAAGGCCCTAGGTTAATAGCTCCTGGGGCTGTGGTGCTAGGAAGGCTGGTAGTCTCCTACTTGTAGGCATCTTTCTTGAAGGTACCAGCATTTGGTTACTGTAGCCCCAAAACTCAGAACAGCTCAAAGATGAGGCTGAAAAAGAGTGAGGGTATCAACTTGACTTTCTCACTTTAAGTTGCACTCACTGGTGCATCCTTGTGCACCATGTAGGAAGGGGTAGTGGCATTTCTTAAAAGAAAAATCTGAGATACACAATTTCAATGACATCGAGAGAGCCTGTTTTCTATTTCATGTATATAGGAAGAATTATTTAATACACTCATCTAAAAATGAGAAAATAACAATGCCTAAATTATACAATTTTTTTATATATGCCATTCACTTTGACAGTCCTTCAGCCCCAACAAATAGGTTTATCCCTTGATTAGAGATAAAAGTAAATAAAGTTCAGAGAGGTTAAGTGACTCACTCAGTCTTCAAGCTTAAGTAAAATGGAATTGTCCAAGCCAAACCTAACTCCAACATCTGTGTTCTTTCCATTAAATAGTAACATCTTTAATTGTGCCAGGCTGCAAATGCTCTCTGTACTGTACACTTCAAAGAAACATCTGATAATCCTCTGACAAATAACAGTGGGAATATCATGGAATATCAAATCCTGAAAGGAATACTAACGAGACTAAGATTTGATATTTCAAGATTTTATGTGAATTATGTATGTCTTTAAAAGTTTAATTAGCATCAGTATTTGTGTAACTGTAAAGATTTACCTGAATGAAAAGGAAACTGTTGCTTGGCTTCACCAGTATGTGCATCCCAAATAATTGTAGTCTGGATTAAAAGGAAAACAAACGTTACTGTGAAGTAAAGTGGATGCCTAAATGGATTAAAGCACTATGTAATGTCCATTTTGGGAGGAAATTATGACACAGCTTAATTTTTTCCCACTGATTTTTCAGTTACTTTATTTCAAGTTTACTTTATTTTCAGTTACTTTATTTACTATGACAGTCCTTCAGCCCTTAGTTATCAACAAAGTATTTACATTAGAGTGCTTCACAAACTTTACTGAATTGTATGTATAATGTAGGATTCCACAGCTGTTTAGTTACATGGTGGCAAATACTTGGTTAATTGTGAAATTAGCTAGTTCTTAATACTGAGTAAAGCTCACATTTACTAAAAACAGGCAGCTTGAGAATATTTAAAATGGGAACCTCAAACATTGTTCAAGGCAGTGACTATTAACAGCCTCTTTTTTCTCCTTCCCAAGTTCCATTTTTCTTACTTTTTGTACATAATCACTCCACAGTCATTCTCTCACTCATGAGGAAAGTAGGGAACCAAAAAATGCAGGACGGACATTAAGACTTTGTTTTATTTGGTACCTGGAATCAAACTCAGAGACCTTGCACCTGCCAGGCAAGCACATGTGCTTCTGAGCTTATATCCCTGGCTCTGACATTTCATCATAGTTCACAAAGATAAACGATCAAGTGAGCAGATTCAGGAATGAGCCGACAGAAAATCTAGAAAGCATTCTATTATCAGCATATATTTTTATGTGAAATTCCCAAATGTTAACATTGTGTTTATATAATTAGCAGGAAAGAAAAAAAATTACTTTCAACTAAATTCTGTAATTAACCTTTTCAGAACTTAGCATAATGTCCATTTACCTTATCTACTCCAGCACTTAGGATGAAATTTCCTTTCTTATTCCATTTTAATGCAAATATAGGGCCTTTATGCTGCCCTAAGGTGCTAGCAAGATTACCTAAAATTCAAAAAGAATGACTTTGAAATTACTTAGAACTTTAAAATTCAGATCAACTGCAAAGTAAAAGGAAAAATGCCTCATTTACCATCTTTAGTCCATATCCTGGCAAATCCATCATATGAACCAGTTGCTAGAAGCGTGCCTTCACTCTGTTAAGAAACACATTTCTTTCTTTGTAATACACAGAAAAGCCATTTAATTGTTATTTAAATAGTTCACGTTTAAATCCTAAAGCACAGCAGGTTCTACATTTTCTCCACTTCAAAACTTACCGCTTCTGTTTGTAAGTGCCAAGGAAGACCTACAATAGATACACTGCTGAACAGCTAGTGTTTTCTAGAAGCCTCTTACCCAAGTCTCAACAAAGACAGTAACTGCTCTAGGACACAATAAACTGTAAAACTCTCCTGCACATCTGAAAGTCTTTATATTTTCAGAGATATACCTAAGGATGGACATAGGTAGTGGACTGGGAAGGGCATTAAAATCTGAATTTCAAAATGATTTAGCACAAGAAAAAGCAGAATTCTCTAAAATAGGTATAGTTGAACCTTGTAATATGGCCCTTCTTCTAAACTGATTACTGTCTAAACGAAGTGTTTATATTTCAAGTAATACTGTTTCAGATAAACAAGACTCTTAAACACTGTTATGACATATTTACTAATAAAAGTAGCACAAAAGGAAAAGAGCCCAAAAAAAGAGGACAGGCAGTTAGACTTCACAGCTGATGAAGCTCACGTAATTGCATAGGACTAACTTACCATGAGGAAAGTCTCATATAATTTTGTATAAATGTACTATTTCCTGTTTCTTGCTTTAAAAAATATGTAACAGAACAACAACTTGAATTAAATAGACTATTGCTAGGATGGGTAAATCCTGCTTCACGTAGCACCTGCTAGATACTTCTGGTAAGGGCATTCAAAGTAAGATCACATACTTCAGACCTCTCATGCCACTCAGCTTTATAGGCAAATGGCTACAGACAAAGCCCTGCTTGGGATCTAGAAAACCCTTAGGATTCTATCTAAGGAAGATGGAGTCTGTTGAAACCAAAATCAAGTTTTTTATTTTCAGACTCGATACAATGTCAGGTTTCTTTTAAACTATAGGTCTACAAATGTTTTCATTTATAGACACTCAACCAAGAAAAGAATACTTTATGGAAAAGACATCTTATGGGGATTTTACCTTAGTCACAGAAAAGAACCATTAATTAAGCATAATGCTTTCCCCTTTTAGTGAAAAATTCAAGTTCACAATGAACAATACA
Organism: Octodon degus; assembly: GCF_000260255.1. NCBI lineage: Eukaryota > Metazoa > Chordata > Mammalia > Rodentia > Octodontidae > Octodon > Octodon degus. Next base: position 3,110,911 of record NW_004524686.1, on the reverse strand, counting down.
TTCTGAAAACCCCTCTGTTCAAAACTGTAATTTGTAGTTCTGAATCACCAAGCTCAACCAATGTTCTTTAATTATAATTTGTAATGTTACTTATAAATTTCATTAAATATAGCCACTGAGTCAAGTAGCATAAAAAAATTCTAAGGCCTTTAGACCTAAGAAATAAGCTCCCATAATAAGTTAACTTTGAGTCCTAATCCTACAACCAAAATAACTAGAAGGTGCTAAAACCTCTGAGTTTTCATAACTGTCAATAGTTTATAGGACAGGAAGGTAAACACATTACTGGAAATTTTGGAAGTGAACATTACAAAGATCCAGCCATGAATTATGGAAGACTTATCAAATGAGTTGGGAATCTAATCTAGAATACTCATTTCAAAAGAAGGATTTTTATTCCTCAAGGTAATATTTGGAATAGCCTCTGGGAACAAAAAAGTTGTTGAACAGAAGTCAACAGAGGAAGAAAGTGTGTTGATTTGCTAAGGAAAAGACATGTGATCCTTAATATTCTTTGGGGGGCTGGTGAGATTGGGGCTGGTGAGATGGCTCAGTGGTCTAAAGCACCTACTTAGAACAAGCTTAGCAAAGTACATGGACCGCGGTTCAGTCCCCCAGCACCACATGCCAGCCAGCCCCGCCCCCTGGTGGGCTGAGCTGGCCACACACACACACACACATAAATAAAATAAACTTAATATTCTTTGCAATGATGAGAATAGTCTAAAAGGTTTCTGGCATGGGTACAGGTATGAGGTGTATTTGAAATTAAACTGGTCAAGATACACCAATAATATCAAATTTTTTAATAAGTCAGAATTCTAAGACTCTCATAACTAAAATAAATCTTAGATGCAAGCTAACTAACAATCTCTAAAGGGTAGTTGGCAATGAAATTTTGGCAACTTCATGGCATAATCACCAAAATTAGAAAATCTTGCTATGTATATTTCAGTTGCTTCCATCAAAGGATTGCTAAACACTTAGTATGTTACATATTATGCTGAACATTTTTCACCTACTACCTCATTTGCATAGGTAACATTTCTATCTTTTCCATTTTACACATACGAAAATGAAATGTAGAATGGTTATGTAACAATTATACCAAGGTTATACTACACTGCTGGACAACCCAAAAGGTGGAAACAAACACCAGCTGTGACTATTTGGAGACAGGGACTCTTAGCTTGTTATTAGTGAAACCTAAGTTATCTGAATTGACAAGTTCTACCATCAGCTGACACTCCAAGGGGCCACGTATACATGAGTGGACAGTACAGCAATACTCACATTCCAATCTAGAGATGTTACATCCTTGTTGCTTGGAACATCTTGTCCTCCTTCTCGTATGCAATGTCTAAGTACTAACTGTGTGGAACCACTCGTGCTATTTTCACTAAGATTCCATATTCTTGCTGTGGAGTCTCCTGACCTAAAAGTATACATTTTACAACCTCATCAAATTCAAGTATCTCAAAAACAAAGTGACACATTTATATCTTATCACTAAAAAGGTAAATAGAAAATAGACTACCAGAGATTTCCACTTCCAGTATTTCCCTCCATTTTACATTTTGGGACTATCAAACTTTTTAAAAGTAGTAAATTTAATTAAAAGTTCTAAAATTACTGGGTTGGCCAGATAACTCAGCGGACTAAAGGGCCTGCTTAGGCAGATGCAGGGACTGGGTTCCATTCCCAGCATGCAGTGCTGGCCCCGCCCCCAGGGCACGCTGAGATGTTAAGACTGGGTGTGGTGGCATGCCCCTGTGATCCCACCACTTGAGAAGCAGAAAACAGGAGGATCACTATGAGTCCAATCTGTGTAGTAAGACCCTGTGCTAAATGTATAAAAAATAAAAGTTCTAAAATTACTCATGAAGGAATAAAGACCTACAGTGGCAACATGATCACAAGTAAACAACACAAACTCCTCCAGAATAGAAATAATATATTTATAGAATGTATAACAGCTCAGTAAACTATTTTAAAAAGCCACATTAAGTCAAATATGTAGCTCAATTGTGTAGCACCTTGTCTGGCAGGTGCAAGGCCCTGAGTTCAAGTCTCAGCACTAATAAGAAAATGGTTTGGAAAAAAGAAAAGCCACATTACAATCACTTTGAGAAACATACCCTGATGCCAAGAGATCACTAACAGGGTTCCAGGCACAGATGAAAACTTCAGATTCATGGCCCCGTAACACAACTGCTTTATTAGGAGGGATTTCAACATCCCCATCTACTTCCATCATATCAGTATGATTATCTACACCATGAGAAACAAGTGGAAAACTCCAGTTAGGAAATACAACAAAGGGTGGGGTCTTGGAAAATATTTTCCTTTATAATACATAATGTAACTTTTAAGAAAACCACAATTAGGATAACACGAACATGTCTACAAAATATTTATTATATGGAAAACAATTTCTAAACTTAAGTACAATTGCATTATCTTTCAAAGTACACATCAAAGAGATGGTGGAGTGAGGGAAGAGAAGGGTTTCAAAATGTTAGATGTAAACATAGACAAAGTAATAAAACAGTCTGAATTAAATCTGCTCTGCAGCAATGAGTTTCTGCCAGTAGGGGCTGCTGCTAGCATTCATATTACATTACAGTCACCTTTATGCTTCAACATCAGGGCTTTAGAGTGCTTGCTAATACTAAGCATTATGAATTTTATTTAGAAATAAAGCATATGTGCAAAAATTCATTTAACAATAGCAAAGGGCTAAGAATGTTTAAAATAGACGTTAAATTAAATCTAGCTTTTTGCAGCTGTAGAAATAGAAATCTGGGAACTGTATGATACAAATTAGCAAACAAGTTAGTGCAAATCAAACAAATGAAGTTATTTCAGCTTAGAAGATAGGATGCTCCAGGAAAGCAAAATTCTTCTAAAAAAAGAGGTTTTAAAAATTCTAAAAAATTTAAAAAAAAATTCTAGCTCACTTGCTATAGCATGTGCTCCATTCTCCTCCCCGTTTGCTGTATTTTCCCCGTTTTTCGCAGCGCCTTGCTGGTTGGTGGCAGCGGCGGCGGCGGCAGCAGCTGCGGCAGCTTGCTGCTGTGCGAGCTTATCTCGGTAAGCCTGCTGTCTTGTCTGTACTACGTCAGGCATCACGGCGTCTATCAGGGACAAGGATTCTATGGGTCGGCCATCAAACAAGGTGCCGTCCTGGATTTGGGAAGTCATGAGAAGAAAAATCAAAGGCAATACAGTGTTATTTGTATTCAGTCAACAGCAGAAGTGAAACTCATTACAAAAAAGACATTTTTAGATAATTTCTGAACTCATAAAAGAAGAAAAAAAAGGAAACTTTAATCAGCTGTTTAGCTGTAAATGGTTACTTCAACTTTCCCCTTCACTTAGTTCATACAGTTTAATGTTGCACAGAGAGAACTGAAATGTAAGAGGTCATTTCTGAAAACAAGAGAATAATAAAATATAGACCCACATGATCAAAGTTTATAAATTTTGAAACTCAGGCAAAGACTACAGTCTAAGAGGAGATGTCTCTACATTATAATACAGTCAGTTATGAATCTACAAATTCAAATATTTGTAGACAAAAAATATTCGGAGGGAAAAAAATCAATCTGTTCTGTACAGAAGTAATGACCTTTCTCTTGTCATTATTTCAAATAATACAGAATAATAATTACTTGTTTGGCATTTCTACCACACTAGGTATGAGTAATTCAGAGCTAATTTCAAATGCATGGAAGAACATATGTAACACATGCAAATACTATGTCATTTCAAAAAATAAGCATTAGCAGACAATGATGGGGAGGAGCACAGTCATAGAAACAATCCTCAAGATATCAAGGAGTTGTTGTACTTCTTTCAAATACTAAAACTTTTACAAAAGTTTTGCTGCACTCAAATTTTTGAGATTTGATTAAAGCAGAAATAGACTTCAATTACTATGCCATTACAATTATCTCATTTTACTAATGTTGAAATGACATTAATAAGGTTTAAAGGCTTAGAAGAACACAGCACAGCTGGGAACTCTTAGTTCCATCCAAAGAATGAGCCAAGACCAACAGCAAGACCACTACCTGGTAAGTCATTAAGAAATGCAGACTGAGGAACTGGGGGCAGCTCAGTGGTATCCACCTCAGATACACACCTGCCTAGCATGCACCCCTATACTGCATCTTGAGCATCTGTGGGGTGCAGGGAGTTCAAATTTATGGAATCAAAGTTTCTGAAGGGAGGTTCAGAAACGACTATTTATCAAGCTGTATGAATGTTACGTACAGTAATGTTGGAGAAGTACTATAACAGGCTATTCCTTCTTAATGTTGTGAAATTGCTAGTTTTCAACACACTCCATTTATTGACATGAAGTTCACCATTAATTTCAAAGAACCTCCCATGAACACAAGAGGTACAACAGACAAAGAACAAGCCTACCAATTCAAATTAGCCAAGAACATGTATATATAAATGGTGGTTTACTTATACTGGTGAATCTGTACTGGTAATAATCTGCATGTCTCTGACAGGGTATGCTGAGGTATAAAATTATAACACACCTTTCCTAACTAGCAATTAGAATATTTGAAAAACAGAAGAAAATATTTTAATTTATAAGTAAAACTACAGAGATACATTATTCACTATTATGTTAAATTTATACCACATATTTTCCACTCACATGACACTACCTCGGGCCAATGGCAGAACCTACAATAGCATACTTTGAAATCCAAGGTGTGATAAGACCATGAAGACATAACTAATTTGCTATTGGTGGGTTTTTCAGTCACAGAAATGAGGAAATCAAAATGTAAAATCTATCTTAGTACACTACATACTTATAGTAACACATACACAGACACCACAGGTATTTCAGTTAGAATTCTTGCCAAAGGCAAAGTTGTTAAAACTTTCAAATGAAAATAAAAGAGAAAATTCCACACGTCCTAAATCTTGGGCATACACGAAAAATTTAAATTGGACCAGAAGTTTGCAAAAACTACTTCAGCAAAAAGCCACACAATATTAATTTACGCAGGCCATAAGATCTGTGCCACAATTACTCAATTCTGCCATAACTGGCTGCAGACTATATATAAATAAATGTAGTGGCTGTGTTCCACTGTCGTTCACAGAATTAGGGAGCAGGTACAATTTGCCTCATGCACCACATTGTACTGACCTTGAAATAAACTACTAACATGTGGACATGAGACGGACAATAGTTTTTAAGAATTGGGTTCCTTCAATTATAAATTTGCTTCCAAGTTAGAGAACGCTCAAATAATGCTGCGTTTCTAATATTTCAGCATCAATTTGGCCTCACAACGCTGTTGTTCCATGAAAATTACTTGCTAGTGCTTATTTATACAGCAGGGACATAAGCTACAGATAATGGTGCCTAGAACTGGAAGCCAACACTCCTTGCCTCTGTGACCTTAAACCCTTATTTTTTAACTGGTGAAGTTAAAGCAGATACTAAGTAAACAAACAGCTACTTTAACGACATGCATAAGAGTACAAGATTAATCTTTAAAACAAGTCATTCTTACCTCATTTATACTGACTTCTGCCTCTACATACTGCAGGCCTTTCTGGATGATAGAGATCAATGCAGCAGGTGGGACAAGTGCACCATTTATATTAGACTGACTTATATGGCTTTCTATACCAAAGGTAAATGCTGAATGAGAAAATCCTAAAAACAAAAGAAAAGGTATGAGAATTTATTTTCCTAGTGGAAACATGCTAAATCACACAAACGAAGAAAATCTCTATAAACCTTCCAAAATAACATTCCATCATTTGAAATCCTAGTCTGGTGGCCAAGCATGGTCTTAAAGAATATAAAAACCTAAACATGTGAGTCTTTATATTTTTTTCTTAATCTTCTGTTTAAAGTTTCTAGCTAGCATCTACTAGACTACATGGCTTTAAAATTTCAGTAATAGATTCCCCAACAAAAAACATCAAACAAAAAAGTTTTAAGAAACTTAGTAATTGTGATCAACTGCTTCATTCAATATTAGAAATTAGAAATCATGATCAACTGCTTCATTCAGTATTGAGGCCAAGATAAAAATGATGTTTAATTTTTTGTCATGTATTTAAATTTCTGCATATAAATGATTGCCTTTAGTATTTCACATTAGCTAGGAAACAAAAGGCAAACTATAAAGAGAAAAATGTTTAAAAGATTCTAACATTTTAATCCCAATTGAAAGTGTAAATTGAGAAGCTTAAATTCTTTGCCACCCAGTAGTAATTCATTTAAATGAAAACTTGCAAATGAAAATCTAATTTCTAGATCCTCACAAATAACTTTTACTTTTAATTTGAAATAATTAAAACCAGATTTCATATACTACAAATATCTGTATATTGATCTTGTTTTCCATGAAAACGTAGTTCAAATTCAAAAATAAAATTCTAATAAACTGAAAGATCCAAGGGTAGTATACCTCGTTACATCTTAAAAACAATTAAAATAGCAGATGTCACAATGTTAGGAATTTTCATACTAAGTAAATGAGCATGAGCTTGGATCTTGGTTAACTGATACAACGTATATAATTCCTCTCTAAATTTTTTTGTTTAAAAACTTGTGACCTTAAAAAAATAAAAGTCCGCTTCACAGTCTGGTAGTCCTGCAGCATTCAGGACATACCTTTCTATACGTCACCCTAGCACACAGACGACTTGCGGCACTTAAGACTGTCTTTAATAAAGTATTTCTGGCTCATACATAGCATGTGGCTAGGAATTTTATTGGTTCACTGATAGTCAAAGTATAGCCACATTGATCTTCTCTCTTTTGAACACATAACCATTGATTATCTGTAACTACCCACAGTGGGACAGGAAGAAATGAAAAGCTGGTGCTTTTATGATGTTGATTTTAACATCCTGATTTTACTAACAGAGAAGATCACAATTAAATACATTTTATAGGCTTTCGCTTAATCTGAGCTCACAAAGATGGCTAAGGAAAATATCAATGGGGTAGGCAGTATCACATCATTTAAACTGTCCCTATAAGAAACCTACAAGTGGAAAGATAAAGGTAAGAACTGGGGAGAAATGGTTTAAGAGACAATAATGAAATTCAAGGTGTTCGTTTTTAATTGCATATCACTCCCTCAATAGACTCATTACATCATAAACAGAACTTAAAAATGTCAAACAGCCAAGTGGCTTAGAGATTTGAAAACACTTTGCAATAGAAGATAACATTTAAGAAGAGCCTACATGTATTTTATTGTTTTAATCTGAATTAACAGATGGGAAACCCCAGCCACTAAAAAAAGGATTCAATTTCATCTGAAGGTATCATACTGCTCCTCTTGGAAAGTCAAAATATGGTAAAGAATAAAGTTAAAGCAGAGTGGCAAAGAGTACAGAGGCAAAGAGTACAACACTGCTCAATTTTCTGTTAAGTGTCTTGGAAAGTGCAATACACAGCATGAAACATTCCATCATCTTAATAACAACAACATTTGGCATCAGGGTTTTTAAAGTATTGTGCTCACATAAGACTTACAGATTATATAAAATCCATGGTTTTTATATACTCTATTCATGAGTACAATTTAAAAGTT
>NW_004524686.1:3091857-3098413 GCF_000260255.1 Octodon degus | reverse complement strand
TTTTCTTTACAAGAAGTTTTGGTCAATTTCATTTTTGTGTATCTTGATAGGATTTTATTTAAATGTCTTTGCAGAAGGTTCACTTTTCTTGGAAATGTGGTATTATAAGTTGAATTAAATTCAGAAATTTTAAATCTTTAAATATGTATTGCCTACTCCTTTCTACTTTGAGAATTCTAATTATATGAATATAAGTTTCTGGTTTTGACACAGTGAACTATTATGACTGATCTGTAAATTCTTTCTTCATTTTTATTTTGGACAGTTTTTATTGTTAGATTCATTTATGTTTGTAAATAATTTATTTTCAATTTGCAATCTATTAAAAAATTTTTAAAAAGAGAAAAATTTAGAAGGTCCAACAAGCTTGACTCTTCTCCAATTATTAGGTTCTACTAATATTAGTTAGTACCACAAAGTACTCACCAGCATATTGTTGCTAAATGAATTATTAGGGCAGTCAAGTTAAGGCCCTTAGGCTTAAAGGGAGGATAGTGAATTAAGTCAGTTGTTACCTAAAGTACTACCTATCAAACTCAACTATCAAGTGTACTCAAATGAGAAAAAAATTTTACTCCCTAAGAAATAGTTGCTGAATGAGAAAGGGTGAAGATGAAAGTAATTTGCTTAGGGTGACTTTCTAGAGATAAAACTGAGAAAAATGAAAAAAGTTGTAACACTTAATAAAAAACTCAGCAATCAAGACATTTTCGCCTTAATTAGCTCTGATATGCCAGGGGATGGTTTATCTCAAACAGTTCCTCTGTCCAACATCAGAGGCTACTCAGTTGCACAATGGAACCCCTTTCAACAAGCAACACACTTTACAGATGGGGGAAAAGGAATTTGCTGAAAAGGCGTATGATTTGAGGGAGGGCAAAAGACATTAAACAAACAGTATCTTCTGGACTGGTAATAGTGTAAAACATCTAGGATTTTAAAAAAAACTAGTTTTAACCCCTCTGGATTCTAGTGCAGTCATAACTACTACAGAAAACAAATGTTAAAAGTGCTTCCTAAAAAATACTATTTCTAAACCACATACTTATCAAAAGAAAATAAAGTGTTCAGAAGGTTGTTTCTGGGCTTTCCGAGAGCTCTTAGACAATGAGACAGGACAGTTTATTTCACAAAGCAGGCCTTTGGGTGCCTTTGCACACAGCCCATCACAAATGTTCATATTCTGCTCAATTACAATCTCTCAATTGAATTCAGTGCTCTTTCACACAGAAGGCTCCAATATATGAAGGTTAATTTCTTTGCATTGCTTTAAATCTTTTAAGAGAAACAGTTAAAACTTAAAATCAATTTATACCATATAGCTTAAGTATTTAGTGTCTTACATTCAACAAAGAACAGGTAAATACAAATTAAAATCAACTGCAAAACTAACTTTTTAAATATGTAATTAGAGATCAGAACCAAGAAAAAGCTTTTAGAATATAGTGTAAGTATCTTGATTTACAGCTGCTCTGGGAATTTGATACAGTTGAAATTTTGGATTCCATCTTTAGTCTGTCTTCAGATCACAGAACAACAAAATTCTCAAAACTATGTCTCCTGTTTCTGGAAATAATTTCAAATAAATGTTTCTTGGTATCCTTTATGAGAAAAACATGTCTTCAACACTCTTGCCCACAAATACATATGCATGACTTTTAGTGACAGCTCCTCTTGAGTTTTGTTCATACTCTTAAATCTCAAGTGTGTGTATTTTATCTTGAATAGTTACTAATTACAGCTTTTCTTTCAAGATACAAAACTGGTATATACCTAGTGTCCATTTTCTTGCCAAGTCCTCATTGGCCTCCACTTACTATAGATCAATGGTTTTCAAACTTCATAGGCCTCGGCATTTGTAAATTACAGATTTCCAAGCTCCACTCAATTATTTGCTGAGTGATTCTGAGGCAGATGGTCAGAGACTGATCTTTAGAACACATATGTAGGCAGTTCTTAAATTTATGGCAATATGCATTTCTAGAAAAACTGCCATAAGTAGAAACGTCATCAGTGGTGTCTGCCTTTTCCCCACAAATAAAAATGCAAATAGGAAGCTACAATACCTACCAAGGACCAGTGTTTCCTTTTTTAGAGGTCTGACTTAATGTCATACTTCATCACCAATACATAAAAGTATAAAAAAAAAAATCTAAGAAATACCAGAAGCATATCTAATAATGTAGTAAGCAATAAAGGACTTACATGAAACATATCAGCCTATCATGCAATTTTCTAAAAAATATAATTCTTGCATCCCTTTTATTGTAAACTACATAAACATGAAATTTAAAAGGGTTTTCCTCTGAGCCCATAAGGAACTGTAAGGCGACTTGATAATATTTAATGACAAGATATCCTTTCAGGAATTAAACCAGAATTTCATTTTACTGCCACTTTTTATTATATGTTATTATAAGAAAATAAATTCGTAGACCTTTTTGTTTAGAAGCAGGAAAATCTTAGTGCTAATACTCTGATCTCATCTTGCTTGCTTGCTTTCCCCTGAACATATGATGAATGAATCATAGGATACTAGTGAGTTGTTCAACTGTCTATGCTCTCCAATAATAGTAATTTTATATGGTTCAACCTAAACAGTTGGCTTTCTGATAGACCAGTATACTTTTATATTTGGCATCTACCTGTCTATTCTTCACAATACTTTTTACTTATCCAATGGCTTAAAGCTCTGGTTTAAAACACAGACTTAGAAGCAGGAAGCAGAGTTTTGCTTTTGTTTTTTGAGACAGTGTCTTTATGCAATTCAGGCTGGCCTTGAACTCACTATATAGCCCTGGTTAGCCTTGAATTTGGAGTGATCTGATCCTCTTGCCTCCACTTCCAGGAATGCTGGGATAATAGGTATGTGCCACCAGGCCCCACAGCACAGTGTTTTGACAAGCAAAATTCTATTTTGGTGAAAAGTAAACACATTTATATGTTACACATGTAAAACCACTATGCCAGTCGTTTTTCACTTTATTAATCATTTTACTTAATACAGTCTTTGGAAGTGTTCTTTCAATCTGTCTTTCCTATCAGTTTACCAAGATCTACTAATTTCAAAGCTTCATGACAAACTTTTCTCTGTTGGTTATTTCAGTTTTCTGTTTCTTTTTATTTTCTTTCCTATCTTGTTGGATATCATCTCAGCTGTTCAGAGAGTAGTAGTGGGAATGTGGAAACAGACAACCCACACCCAAGAGAAAGATCAGAACTGGTGTACAGTAGGGAACATCTCAGTAAGCAACGATATTTACATCCTACAGCCATCTTTGTGTGCCATGTAAAGGACAGGACAGGTAGCTAAGCCCTGACTCAAGTCTCAAAATATAAACTGAGAGGGCAATGTGTTATAAATATGTGTTAAAAGTATGGGCCCCTGTCTGTTTCTTTCTTCTGCAACTAACAGAATTATCTTCTTCCACATCACATTTTAAACTAGGTACTAAATAAAACCTTATACTTTTTAAACTTCAGTTAATAATTTGTCAACGCCCAAATGATTCTACCTCATGTTAACAATTTGCATTTACCATGCAAACTTAGGGGCTGAGGAGACAGCTCAGTAGAATAAGCGCTTGCCTGGCAAGCGCAAGGGCCTGAGTTCAATCCCTGGTTCCACAAAAACAAAAAATACAAACAAACAAAAAAACTAGAAAGGACTAGTGAAGTAGCAAGAGGCATAGTGCTTGCCTGCCTACACAAGGTCCTGGATTCAATCCCTAGCACTGCGAAGAAACAAACAAATAAAATGCAAAGTTTTTCACCTTCTACAGTATCCAATTTTCCTTCTATTTTTATATTATTTTTCTTATTCCATTTACATTTTCCCTTGTCATAAGCAGATCTATTTCATAACTATACCTCTTCATTTGGAAGACTTGAATGATCACTGAGAGATATACTATTAATTGCAAGACTTGCAAAAATGTATATATATATATATATATAAACACCCCAATATATTAACCAGAGTTCTGATACATTTAATCAACTGGGATAACAAAAAAACATTCTGGTAAAAGTTAATTTAGCTTTTGAAATGCTAAGTCAATAAGACACCACTAACCATTAATGAGGATACTGAATATACATTGGCAAACTGATACTATCTGAGAGGTTTGTGTGTTTCTTCTAAATAAGTGTGATAATGTCAGTTGAAACAAAAAATGTCCTTTGAAAAGTGAAAGACAAAGTGTTAACAAATATTTGCCTGATGTAAATCCAACATATTTGAAAGAGTCAGAGAGTTAAACCATGCAATAAAACATAGCTTCAAAATGGCAGTCCAGACATTAAGGAAACATACAAAGTTCAACAGTTTGGACTGATACAAATTTCAAACGCAGAAGAGATTACTTTGAAAATGTTAAAATAATTTGAGGCCTATTTACTTTATAGACGTACTCACCTGACTCTTGCAAGTATCTATATACCAAGAAGTTGACCTCATCACTGCTTATACTCATCTTTATTCCCACTTAAACCATGAGGTCACAACACAGGATATAACCCTAAAAATAAAACAAAGTTAATTATTTTCTCAGTAAAATATTTTTAAACATAATGTAAACAATGTTGTAAAAGCACTGATTTTATTAAATGATTTAAAATGAAGGCTCTTTTGTTGTTTAGTAATACACCCTAACAAAGTTACTTCTATAGTTAGTAGAATGCTTATAGAACCAACGCATGGCTGGTATCATTTTTCTACAAGGTAACATTGTGGTAAAAAAGAAAATTTATGAGGGTTTCAGCATCATATTTCAACAATTATATGAAATAGTATTAAAGGTGTTTCCTTTATTTTCCTTAACTAGAAAACATAATGAAGCTGAAAAATCAAGAATAGTGGGTTGGAGGGCTGGGGAGATAGCTTAATGGTCTAAGCACCTGCCTGGCAAGCACAAGAAGCCAGGTTTAATCCCCAGAACATTATGCAAGCCCACGAAACCAGACAAGGTGGCACAAGCCTGCAATCCCAGGGCTAGGGAGGCTGAGACAGGAGGATCAGAATGGGTCTGAGACACTGTATGAACAAACGAACAAAGGAATGAACAATTTTCAAAAATCAAGAATGTTATTTGGGAGAAAATGATTTTAGAACATTAAATGAGAAAAACCACAAGTCATCTCTTCTGGCTTTATTTACACAATTAAGAAGATTTGACATAATCACTCAAATCTAATGTGCAATACTCAAGACTTAAAAACTCTCCACTTTTATGTTTAAAACAAAGAAGGTGGCCTACAGTTCTCAAAACTCAAATGAAATTCTTACTGAACATACTTAAAGCTTGAATACAAACAAAAGAAACAGGACTCATGTGTATCTAGTTACACTCATTCATCCTTTCTGTGAAGAGCTAGGCAGTAAATACTTTAGGCCTCGCCAGCCTCAAAGTCCTTCTTCTGTGTGGCACCAAAGCAGTGGCATGTCAACCAATGAGTGTGACTCGGGTGCAGTAAAACCTTATAGTGAAATAGGAACTTGGTAATTATTGTGTCACAAAATACTTGCTTTCATTTCCTCGAAACACTTAAAAATGTAAAAACTGTTCTGTGGTCCTTATTAAAGGATGGTGGTCCAGCAATGCTGAAAAGCTCTATCTGGAATGGTGATATACGCCTATATATCCCAGCACTCTACAGAGTGACACTGGACGATTACAGCCCAGGCAAGTCAGCAAGACACTGTCCTACAAATAAAATCATTCAAAAACACCTGGGGGGCAAGTAGTTCAGTGAGTTCATGAGTTCAATCCCTAGTATAAGGGAGGGTGGGGGGAGAACATGGAGGAACGGCCTATACAGTATTAAGGAGTATCAAATACTGGAGAACCAGGTGGGGGGGGGGGGTCCTGCTTTGTGATGGGTCTGTGATGCACAGTACTCTAGGGTGTCATGCCTTACAGATGCAGAAACAGAGATAAGGAGAGCACATGCCTGCACTGGTGCTCCGGAGTAATTAAGCATTATCTGGCACAGTGTGTGAAGAGTGGCACTTTTGGTTGTGCTGCCCTAGAAGTTCAAATTTTTAGTTACGGATATTAATTTGGGGTGAAGATCCAAACAAGTGATGAGTTAATGTTAGGTGACAAGTGAACAGGAAGCATGAAGCCCCCCCGCCAAAAAAAGAAAAAAAAAAAAAAACTACCCTGTACTGTAGCACTAATTTCTGACCAACGTACTGTATTTACTCAGAACTACGGTTGAGCATTTCAAACAGTGTTCAGTACTATAATCAATCCAGATGCTGATAAAAGAGACTACAACCAGACTTTAAAAGGCTGCTGGGGAGAAAGGTATTTCTTAATTAAAACTTAGATAAGAAAAAGAAAATTAAAAAGAAAAAAAAAAGAAAAAGAAAATTATAAGCACATACAATCTAAGGCTGAGGGTTGAAGTACACCTCTGTAACAGGTATAGTGCCAATAGTTTATTTTTAATTCAAAGTTTAAAGTATATCCAATTATTTTTGTTTCTGTCTACATGTACACTGCCCATTAATATGAATGCTTAAGGAAAATGAAGAGGAAGACTATTCCCA
>NW_004524686.1:3089691-3091757 GCF_000260255.1 Octodon degus | reverse complement strand
TAGTTCAAATTCAAAAATAAAATTCTAATAAACTGAAAGATCCAAGGGTAGTATACCTCGTTACATCTTAAAAACAATTAAAATAGCAGATGTCACAATGTTAGGAATTTTCATACTAAGTAAATGAGCATGAGCTTGGATCTTGGTTAACTGATACAACGTATATAATTCCTCTCTAAATTTTTTTGTTTAAAAACTTGTGACCTTAAAAAAATAAAAGTCCGCTTCACAGTCTGGTAGTCCTGCAGCATTCAGGACATACCTTTCTATACGTCACCCTAGCACACAGACGACTTGCGGCACTTAAGACTGTCTTTAATAAAGTATTTCTGGCTCATACATAGCATGTGGCTAGGAATTTTATTGGTTCACTGATAGTCAAAGTATAGCCACATTGATCTTCTCTCTTTTGAACACATAACCATTGATTATCTGTAACTACCCACAGTGGGACAGGAAGAAATGAAAAGCTGGTGCTTTTATGATGTTGATTTTAACATCCTGATTTTACTAACAGAGAAGATCACAATTAAATACATTTTATAGGCTTTCGCTTAATCTGAGCTCACAAAGATGGCTAAGGAAAATATCAATGGGGTAGGCAGTATCACATCATTTAAACTGTCCCTATAAGAAACCTACAAGTGGAAAGATAAAGGTAAGAACTGGGGAGAAATGGTTTAAGAGACAATAATGAAATTCAAGGTGTTCGTTTTTAATTGCATATCACTCCCTCAATAGACTCATTACATCATAAACAGAACTTAAAAATGTCAAACAGCCAAGTGGCTTAGAGATTTGAAAACACTTTGCAATAGAAGATAACATTTAAGAAGAGCCTACATGTATTTTATTGTTTTAATCTGAATTAACAGATGGGAAACCCCAGCCACTAAAAAAAGGATTCAATTTCATCTGAAGGTATCATACTGCTCCTCTTGGAAAGTCAAAATATGGTAAAGAATAAAGTTAAAGCAGAGTGGCAAAGAGTACAGAGGCAAAGAGTACAACACTGCTCAATTTTCTGTTAAGTGTCTTGGAAAGTGCAATACACAGCATGAAACATTCCATCATCTTAATAACAACAACATTTGGCATCAGGGTTTTTAAAGTATTGTGCTCACATAAGACTTACAGATTATATAAAATCCATGGTTTTTATATACTCTATTCATGAGTACAATTTAAAAGTTAAAAAAAAAGTTAAATTTATGCTTCAAATTGCCTGTAGAAGTTGACAGTAATATGCTCAATATCCTAGGAGTTGTGGGTAAAACTGTGCCCATTTCAGGCCAGAGTGCTTTGTGTGTGCTTTGTCAGACTCAGAAGGAAGCTATTCCAAGTTCTCCATGTATTTCAAGGTATCTCAAGGTATTGCAGACGTACTCAGGATGTGCTCAAATGGCAACACAACCCTGAAGTAGCCATTAGCATTGTTTGGGCAATTCTCATTAATGTCTACCCTAGAGAAGCTCTACATTTACATTTTAAATAAACACAATTTAACTTTGTTTTACTTGTAACAGCACAACACCTCAGCATAAACTCATCATGCTCAACTATACTTTTTCTCCCTCCTCTAAAATTTGTTTAAAAACTTCTGACCTTAAAAAAAATAACCAAGCTTCTGACCTCATTTCACTATACCTGAGGTCACAGTCATACTAGCTCTCCTCTGTTGGTTCCTGGCGTTTGACCATTTGCCAAATCCTATTATTTTACCTCTAAATTCTGCCCTGTCCTACTTTCTCAGCCCTTCCCCTCACCTGTTATCTTCCTTCATAATCTGAGTTTAGTCCTCATCGTTGTTCTCCGCTTAGCCTTAGTCCAACAGGTCCCCTTTCCTCACCTGCACTTCAATACACTGAGCCACGGTGCTGCCATGGCAGTGTGTCACACTAAAACTGATCATACAGTGGTCAGGAATTATTCAGACCATCCTTTGATTTTTAGATGTTTCCAGTGTTTGCTATTTTATAAAAATGTTACTTCTAAGTATCTGTATAGTCTTTTCCTCCTTAGGAAAGATTCCCTCAAAAGGACAACAGGACATGAGCATTTTAAAG
>NW_004524686.1:3081862-3083149 GCF_000260255.1 Octodon degus | reverse complement strand
ATTCAAATACTAAACTTCGATAACTTCTATCTGTGGAGGAGGGGAAAAAATTAAAATGAGTATGAAGGGTTCTTAGCAAGAGCAGGTCCCATTATTGCTAATTTCAAGTTATATGTTGTCAAGTCCCCAGGTACCATGCAGGCTATCACTGTATGTGGTAGTGTAAGTCAATGACATCCTATGATCAGCCAGACCTTGCTGTCACACACAGACTACTACAATTCCCACTAAATAACAGTTTTTAGACAGAATCGCCTAAAATTATTGTGTCGGTTGAGTGTGTTTTCAACCCACTGTGAAGCCACATAACAGTTCATCTGCTGCCATGAGGCCTACTGGGTTAGGACAGCAAACTCTTGTCAAATTGTCTCGATGAAACCAAGGCACACTGTGACGATACTGCTTGTCTGGTATGGTGTATCTATTATACCTTTCAACTACAAACTCATACTATCATAACAAAAAGTATGTGTGCATGTAAAAGAGGAGCAAGTGACCTCCAAATGTGAGTGGTTTGGAGAAAGAGGCATTAAAGATGTCACGCAGTTAAAATGAGGCCTTTTGGGTAGAGCCTAATCCAGTGATGGCGAACCTTTTAGAACATTCAACGACATTAGCCCACTAAGGCACATCTCCCAGTTTTGCCATCACTGCTAAACTAACATGATGCGTGTCCTTATTAAGAAGAGAGATGTAAGGGATATAAGCACACAAAGGAAAGGTATCCCAACTCTGACCCGAGCAGACAGTCCTAAGCAGAAAGCAACCTTGTGGACACCTTGATTTTGAATATAATGCCTCCAATGCTCAAAGAACACAGGTTTCAGTAATTTTGCCCACCAGCCTATGGTTTCTGTTATGGTGGCCCTCATAATTGTACAATACCTATCATCACAATTGTTTTTCTTTTAGAAACAGGATTTCACTATGTTACTCAGACTCATGAACTCATGTACTCAAACAATCTTCTTGCCTCAGTCACCCAAATGACTGGCTCACCACTGTAGCTGGCTTTATTGCTGCAAATTCTTAAAACTTTCTCTATACATATGTTGAACTCACAATTGCTAGGATCTGCCTTTCAAGAAATTAAGACTCTACCCTTAGAAACCTATCCTATTCTTGAGAAACTGTTGAAGGTGATTAAATAAAATATGTATTAATATCTATGATCTGCCAAAGGAGTGTAACTGGGGGCCTGCCCATTAGCTCAGTTGTTTAAGTACCTGTTAACCAAAGCATTCATGCTCGGGATGCTGTGGTTCGATCACCAGATCCTCATGCCTT
>NW_004524686.1:3079921-3081762 GCF_000260255.1 Octodon degus | reverse complement strand
CTCCTATCTCAGCCTCCTCAGTGCTGGGACTACAGGCATCACCACACTCCACTCCCTTGGCAACTCTCTTAAAGGAGTTTTGTTCTTTGTAACAGTGTTGGAAGAGGTATGTACAAGTGTGGAGAAGGAAATCTGTTAGCAAA
Organism: Octodon degus; assembly: GCF_000260255.1. Classification (NCBI taxonomy): domain Eukaryota; kingdom Metazoa; phylum Chordata; class Mammalia; order Rodentia; family Octodontidae; genus Octodon; species Octodon degus. Next base: position 3,081,619 of record NW_004524686.1, on the reverse strand, counting down.
AAAATTGTTATTCAGTTTATGAAATCAGAAGGAAAACATATAGAACTGTAACAATACCTCATAATTAGTGTTTATGACAACTGCTTGCTGCTCATTGTTAATTGGTCAAGTGTACAATTGTATGCATTAAAATTTAGTTACTCCATGTATCATTTTACAAAACAAAGCTATGTACCTAATAGCTCTTTTGTGGCTAGTCATCTACTCATAAAAATCACAAGGAAATAAGACATACCAAATTCTGAGTTCCTTTCACTGTTGTTCTTCATGGCTACAGGCACACTACTGATTACAAGGTCAACCTGACTCCGTCCAATCCACTACTAGTCTGTTTAAATGACACTGGAAGTGAGGTATGTAGGAAAGAATGGTTATCTAACCCACTTATTTGAGTAAAAGAAACTGCTCTTTCATGTGATTGCTGGTATTTTATTCATCCATAAAGATTCTCACAGATTATTCAATGAGAAGCAAACAAATGAGTTGTGTGGTACTGCAGTTCAGAACCCTAATTTTACAGATATTCTAGAAATTGTTTTGACTATTAAGACCATGACTTTGAAGTTTTTTTTTAAATACTGGAGAGGGTTAAGTATTTTTTTATCTGAAATGTCTGGAACGAGATGTGTTGCTGATTTTGTATTTGGGATATCTGCATATACATCATATAGTTTGGGGGTGGGACCAATACTAAATTCATTTTCATATTCCAGAGATAATTCTATAGGATATTTTTAGTGTCCCTACATTTTCATTGAGGTGAAGCACAGAATTTTCTACTTGCATCACACTGACAAAATTTCACATTGTACAGCATCTTAGATTTCAGATGAGAGATGCTCAACTTATATAGCATCTGAAGTAATAAAGACCATCTCAGAGAACTTGGGATGGAGTAGGCCTAAATCCAGAGACTTGTACCTTTTGGCAACAAAGGTTAGAAAAGTAAACAGTGGAGCGATGTGGGGTGAAGGACATGAGATGATCTTTCAAAAACTGACACTTCAAGCCTGTATAAACCATCATCTGCAAACAAATGGTATGTAAGAGGACCCTCTGTTCTAAAACTGTAAAGACTTTTTAAAATGATAGTACTTAGAATAACAATCTAAAAAATAATTCATTTCAGTAATAAGAGCATTTTGGTCATGCAATTTCCATTTAGCCTTTCAACTATAATATGCAAGTGCTTCATGGCTTCCAACAGTCAAAACAACGTAAGAGAGAAGCTACAGAGCTCTGAAACATACAAAGATGACAGTAAAATCTATTTAGTTTGCAAATCAAAAACACAAGGTAAGGAAAAATAAATCTTACACAAAGCAACAAGAAAAACAAGTACCACAATGTTTAGAAATAATTATCAGGAACATTTTCTTCAGAAAAGAATAAACCCAAACTGAATGACACCAGGAGTCAAAGGTGATGCATAACACAGGAAAAGAAGTTACAATTTAGAAGAGAGAATAGACCCAGAGCGGAGGCCTGGTGAGTGACTGAGTGAGACAACCCGGGGCCATGGGATCCTGAATAGAACCAGAGCCAGGCCTGGCGAGTGAGACCGCCCAGGGCCCACGGATCCTCATTCGACCAAGTACAGGCCCAGCGCAGAATTCAGCAGAACTCCCTGCAAAGAGGCTAGAGGCAAGACACACACAGCTGATTCAGGAGCAGAACATCTTGCCAGAGTGACACAAA
>NW_004524686.1:3070516-3074536 GCF_000260255.1 Octodon degus | reverse complement strand
TACAAAACTAGTCAATTTTAAGAGCTAAAGTATATTATAATTCAGGGCAAACTTGTCAAATTATCTTTATTTTCCTCCCCCTTTATACTAATGGTCTCAGATACAAATTAACAATAACGTAAGAGAAAAGCAAGAAGACCTCAGGTTGCGTATGTATTTTTAGGCAAGTGATGTGAACCTTCTAGACTTGTTTCCTTACAATAAAGAGAAAATTCAATTTAGGGTTTCTTCTCCTTTCACACTTCAATGATATGAGCTGGTACAAATTAAAAAGTATTATACGTGAAATTTATCAGGCCATCATAGAATACCAGACCATATCACAGAATACCAATAGTCTTTATTAGTATTTTCATATCTTACAAAAATACAGTATAAGAATTTTTTTTTAAATAGCCAGATCTCAAGTGGATAGCCCAGGAGTTAGGAAAAGGGAAAACAAGCCTACCTTATTAAGAAATATTTAAGTATCTATTAAGCAAGAAACTTAACAAATCTTCTTTTATAAATAAGAAGATGGTACAACAAAATATTTACTCATTAATAACTGAGACTACTGGTGTCAAATTATTTGCAATCTACACCTGGGATTTGCAAACTATACCCTATATGTGAAACCCAATACGTTGCCTAGTTTTGTACAGTCTATTTTTACGCTGATAAGAATTTTTACAGAACACCTTTAAAAAAGAAATTAGAACATTTCCACTGATTTAATGATAGGAGACATGAACTTGTAAATAACAAGCAATTTGAAAGGATCTCAGCAAAATCTCTACATTTGGAATAGTAAACCAACCGTATAATGAAGCAACGTCAAATCTAACTCACATTAGTTATAGCCTTATTTCTCTTTGCACCCAAGACACCTGTGATGAGCTGGGTCATAGCTCATGAATGCTGACTTCAACTTGCAAAACTTAACACAAAAGATGGGCTGTTAACAGATATATAACATCGTTTTAACCTATAAAACTGCATTATTTTGAAAAGAACTTAAAGATATATTGAATAGCAATTATAGTTGAGGTATAGCGAAGATGAACAAAAAAGGAGAAATAAAACATGTAAGGGAAGTGAAGATATATAGTATTTCTGATACAGATTTTCAATGACTGAGTAGTAGGACTTCTGTAACAGGACATCTGTCAAACAAACCACTGTCAATCTGCAGAAAAATAAATAATATAAAAAGTAGTTTTAATCTTGTTACTGGCATTTGGATCAAGGCTTTATCAAAAGTTACATTTTATAAAACTGGCACACAAAAATAAACGTAAGGTATGAAAATAAAAAGCTAGTCCTCCCTTATTCACTACACAAAAAACTGAAGTTATTCTGAATGGAAATCAGTGTTAGAAAACTAATGTAACTTTCTCAGTTAAAACAAACTAATGTACTATGCTATCTTTGGAACAGACATGTTACAAGGACCTTTAAGACTGGGATGTACACTGAAGCCTAAGAGGTCAGTTAGCTTCCAGAGCAGACAGAAAGCTGACTCACAAGATAAATAAAGAGACGGTACTGGCTATAACTACCTGACAGAGAAAAAAAAACTGTCTATAAAAAGTCATGGAACACTTTACTGGATAAAACGGTGAGGTTATTCTTTGTCTCCCAAAGAAATGAGTGAGGGAAACTAGGTAAATGAAATTAAGATTACATACCATGACTTGAGTGTCAATGGATCGGTGCCCCTGGGGAAAGAGGCTCAACAGACTACACTATCATTCAGATTATAACATGACCTCAACCTGTACTTTGGTTCATATTCATGCTGGAATGAATATACATTAGGTATCAAACAAAATCTATTTCATAAACAAAATAAGTATTTTACAAACAAATATTAGCATATCAAAATTCTAGGTTTTATTTTTATTTTTTTTCCATAATTTTATTGAGAAACAAAATAGCAATGAGACAGTTTCAAATCAAATTGGTAGGCTAGTTTCAATAATTAACACACTGCATCTCTTCCTAGTGGTTATTTGCTGTATAAGATGCAGACATGATATCCTATTTACAAACACTATTACAACAAATCCCTCTATTCCTTCAAGTAAGAGAATGTAACTATATATCTATCCTAACGATTTTGAATACACAGATACAAAATGGACATTCAACTGCATACCTTTTTTTGTTTAGTTCTGTCATTTGAATATTATAGGTGTGTGAACTCAGCAAAATATTCTAAAAGAGTCCAGTAGTCCATAATAGTACTGGGTCTTCCGCTCCACTGGCAATGTCAGAAATTGTTAACCTGAGTCCCCTACAGCTCAATATAACAGCATGGCTTTACTTCTTATACTTTGTTTTTATACTTTTCTGCTGGATGGTTAAGACCAAGATAAAGCAAGACCTATGCAACAAGAGTTGTAGCTTTTGGATCTGATAAAGTCAGTGAAATCCTCTCAGGATTTATCCTGAGATCCTGTACCCCAGATTGCAGATCCTTTGTCAGTGTCACCCTGTGGGTGAGTCACGGCCATTGCTTGGCCAATGGGCTCTCTGTGAAAGCCTGAGAGAATGTTTTCTCTCCATGTGACTTTCCTTAGGCTCACTCTACATTATTGATCACTTTCCGCTTTGGCCCCATAATCTCCTTGATCAGAAAAATTTGGGACACTACTGAGTTACATGACGTTACAGTACAAGTTCTCGTATGCCCTGAGTCTTAATTGACCTTGAAAGGCTAGGGCCAAAATGTTGGCTTTCCTTATGGCCCTCCTTTTTCTCTAATTTTGGTCTCCAAATTTAGGTTGTTAACCCTCCAGAAAAGAAGCTTATTGTTATTACCATACAATGTATAGGCTGTTAAGCTTAACCTCACTATCTGTCTGAATATCAAACATTTTAGGCATAACACGGAACAGGTATTTTTCATCAACTATTGATATGTTGAACTTTAAGTCGCTATAGAATATGATGAAAAAACATTAAAAAATCAAAATATATAATTCGCATGTTTACACATAAGTCCAGAAATCTAACCATATACAACCTTGTAGCAGGACAGTCCCGCAACATTCCTTTTCCTGTCTCCTGCCTTCATTCACCACCCTCTTCTTTTTGAACAATCATCTACCTGAGAGACAGCACAGCAGCAACTGGCATGTCATGACAAGCAGCCCTGATAGGCACTCCAAGCATTACAATTACAAATTGCCATCTTCAGTGCAGTTGCTTAGTTCAAAGGTGTCAGTATATATAGTTAGTCAGGGTGAGAATCATTCCAATTAACTGCTAGCTTCAAAAATCTTCTAAAGATTCTCAGGATCACTGCCTTACTCATCTTCTACATATAACTGTATGGCTTGCCACTGTCATGTTTCCTAGCTCTTCCCTTTCCCTCTCTTAATTATTTAGTCCTCAAGTTCTTGCTTTTAGTTGTATAGTTTTGATTTTTAAAAGGTTCTACCAACTTTGAGTCACACCAAGAGAAGGAAAATTATATAAATTTTCTGAGACAACCACCTCTATACATGGAATTCTTTCCAGATACATTCAGTGGGTTAACGATTTTACTGAAATTTAGTTTTTAATACTGTATTTAGCTACTATGTTACTAAGTTACATCCTATGCCTTTCACTGTTCTAGGCCTTAAATACTGGAACAACATATACATCTGAGAACATAAAAGAATGATACTGTGAAGAGTGGGGTTCACAACCATATTCCACACTGTACTGCAAGCTCTACTATAAAGTGTAAAAGGTTCAAAGCTGTATTAAGGAAGTAGCACCTCCATAACACACATCTCTTCTGGTAGGATCTGTATAATCCTACATAAATTTTTAGCCCTACTCAATACTTATGCTATTGTAAGTTTTCCCAGAGCTACAATCCCTTTCTCACCAACCAAAACTTCTTGAAGCTGATCTCTTGCCTGTATCTTTCATTTCCCAAAGACAACATATTCAATACTAAAAGACTGGGTGTGGTGGCGCGCCTGTAATCCCAGCACTTGGGAGGCTGAAAACAGGAGGATCACTACAAGTCCGATCTGTGTA
>NW_004524686.1:3067734-3069939 GCF_000260255.1 Octodon degus | reverse complement strand
CAGAGTGCAGTGGCGGGTCTGATCCCCAGAGAGCTGTGTCAGCCCTGCCTCTGGGGCACACTGAGATTGTGATTGAAACTGGGCATGGTGGTGCGTGCCTGGAATCCCACTGCTTGGGAGGCTGAAAACAGGAGGATCACTACGAGTCCGGTCTAAGAAGTGAGACCCTGTGTTTGCTTTGGCAGCACATATACTAAAACTGGAAGAAGTGAGACCCTGTAGTCCCTGTACCAAATGCATTTTTTAAAAAAATTCTTTATAGCAGATTTCCAGGTTATATCTACTACAGTTTCCATAACTGTCTCTGTATATCCTGAGGACAAAGAACAGTAAAAGTACAGTAGTGAGGTCTAGCAATACAGAGATGTGTGTTTAACAATGGCAAAAGGGGGGGGAGCATACTTGTACATACATATTGCTAATCCCCATCAATTAACTGTCATAGATATGACAGATCCAAATGAAAGGTAATATTATAGCACCACTGACACCTCCTCCATCACCACCATCACCCCACCCAAATTCTTGTATGTAAGCTATTACTGCCCTCTTGACATTTGGGAAGCGTAAACCCAAGCAGAAGAACTGGAGGTAAAGAAACATATCTCTTCCTACAATTTCCTATCAAGCCTTTCCCTAGTCTAGTATACCTACCAAATACCACATATTTGGCCCCCTTGTACTAATAAAATTGTCTTGACAATTTCTTCCCCCCTGCCTTCTTCTGAATCCCAAATGAGCCCCACTCAACTAGAATACAATAACTGAATCTATAGCCCTCTTCAAATAGTACTACAGTTTAGGTTTTCTGCATCCTCTGCCATCGCCATTAACTATTATACTTCATTCCTTAAAGCCAGGTAAATGATAAGTCTGACAAACTAAAATAACAGAACGTTATGAGTAACAGCTTAATGATCTGTTTTCGAAGGAACAAAATTATATTACAACAAAGAAAGGGCCAGCCAAATAGCTCAGCGGATTAAAGCACCTGCAAGCAGGCGCAAAGGCTGGGAGTTCAATCCCTAGGCCTGATGTGCTGGCCCCACCCTCGGAGCAAGCTGAGATGGCGACTGAGACTGGGCGTGGTGGTGCGTGCCTGTAATCCCAGCTCTTGGGAGTCTATAAACAAGTGGATCACTACAGATCTTGTAGACCCTTCCCTAGAATACAAAAAAAACAAAAAACAGTACAACAAAAATATGAATCTATTTCCTTAGCTCAATGTTTCAAGCTTGAATAGTGTCTTTTGAAAGAAAAATGCAAATAGTTCCGAGTTGACTTATTTTATTAAAATTTATTGTGAAAGCTAGACATATTCCTTATCTTACAGTACTAAACTATAATAAGACACAAACAAGATTATCAATCAATACCAAGGGTTTCTGGTGTTTATTGTCAAATATAGAATTAAAAAGAAATAGTTGTACTTTGTTACATTGGTCATCCCACATGTACCATTTATTTTTATACTTCCATATGGCCCCAGGATCATGCCCCACAATTTAGCATTTCTCAGAGAGAAGCTGTTAATAAGCCAAAATACATCTGCAGTTGTTGACTGTCACTCGCACTGTAATCTAACAGTGGAGAAAAAGTAAAAGTGGGAAACCTACAGACAAAACAGTGCTTTAAGAGTTGGCAATCTTTGTTTTTCAATTTATCATTCCTAATTAAATCTTGCAAAAGAACGATTAATAATGACTTGAAATGATTATACTATAATATGTGTGGCAAAACAAGTAACTTTAATTACAATGTACATTAGGGTTTCATTCACTTACAACATGTATAACCCAAGCAATTCATTCTTCAAAAACATAAGCACATGACTTAGAAATGTTAAAAAATGTTTGGTGTAATTTTATTTCAAAAATTCGTTACATATGAAGATTAATATAGTCATACCTAGCCAGGCTGGCCAAAAACAGAAGAATAAAATGCAACTTAAAACAACAACAAAAAGGCTAAACACAAATGAGTTGAAGTGAGGGATGAAGCTAATAAAAGGTTAATGAACAAAAAATTGTGTGGGGTAGGCAATTTTATTAAGTCAAAATGTTATTTATTAACCTGGAGGTTTCTCAAAATGTGGCTAGAGTAATGCACCTATAAGCCAAGTGCTTGCAGAGTGAATTTGCCATCTAAAATTCAAGTTTAAAAATTATTTCCGCCGGCGGGTGAGTGAGACGACCCAGGCCGCGG
>NW_004524686.1:3066054-3067259 GCF_000260255.1 Octodon degus | reverse complement strand
CATTGTTACTCTCCTAAAATCTTGTTTTGAGATTTTGTACCACTGTTTTTATTTTTTTTTCTTTCTTTAAAATAAAAATAACTGATGTCAATAAAAAAAAAAAATTATTTCCATTGTGCTGGTATTATAGGTGGGTCCTTTAGCCCCTCCCGTAGTGTCCTCAGTGTCAGTCTGTTAAGAGTCCTGTAGGGGAAAAGTGCTTCCAACTCATGAAATTGTGGAGCACAGAAATCTTTCTCTTACTGTTCCACCAAGCTGGAAACACCAAGATTTAGATGCTAGCAGATCTGGTGTCATGCGAGGGATTTGGTGCATCACTGACAATGCCTTCTGGTAGTATGAGGGGTAAGGTAGCTCCTGTCAGCCAACCGTTTATGTAAGGGCTGTAGACCTGATCACATTCCTAAAGGACCCACCTGTTAATACCAACACAATGAGAATTACGTTTAAACTTGAATTTTAGATGGCAAATTCACTCTACACAGCACTTGGCTCTTAGGTGTAATACTCTATCCACGCTGTCATGTTCTCCCTATCTTTCTTCACATATTCTTTTCTATCTTGTCCAAATAGTCTCCTTTTTTAAAATAACACCAGACATATTGTATTAGGGTCTAAATAATACCACTTTACCATAAATACCTGTATCATAACTGTATTTCTAAAGGTTCTAGAAATTAGGACTCCATTAAATACATGGGTGTGCGCGTGTGTGTGTGTGTGTGAGAGAGCGAGAGAGAGAGAGAGAGAGAGAGAGAGAGAGAGAGAGAGACAGACAGACAGACAGACAGACAGACAGACAGACAATTCAATCCTGAACAGCTACCAAGATGAGAAAGCTCAGGATTGGTAATACATGTAGAACTATTTTGCTCCTCTCATAAATCAGACAAAAGGCTAACAAAAGCTTTCTCCCTTACTTTCAATTATCTGTCACTCTTGTCTTTTAGATGATTCCTTTAAAACAAAACTGAAAGTAACACTAATTATCATAACTACAATGATATACACATGTGGGAACAAGCACTTTTCCCTTTTTTTAATGTATTTTAGTACAGGGTCTACAGGATCTTACTACACAGATAGGACTCATAGTGATCCTTCCTGTTTTTCAGCCTCCCAAGCACTGGGATTACAGGCATGTGCCACCATGCCCAGTCTCAACTGCCCTCTCAGTGCACCCTGGGGGTCTGGGCAAGCACGGC
>NW_004524686.1:3059557-3065671 GCF_000260255.1 Octodon degus | reverse complement strand
CCCTCAACAGCAGACAGCACCAAGTCCTGTACTTTTGTCCTTAAACACATATACCTGATAAAACTTAAGAAAACAATCTAACAATATATACCAGAACAAAATTACCAGTATCACTCCCCTGGATTCTGAATCTATTACTTAATAAACACAAGTCTTGAGATACTCAGAGCTAATTTGAAAATCCAGACTTATTGCTACTAACTGACCCAACAGCATACTGTTGGTAGGCACTACACTTGATGAAAAGATGATTCACACCTGGAAAGAACAGCGCAAGATTTCATCACATCACTCAAAATACATTTACTCAAATAGAATTTAAAATTTATGAATTAATATTTTCCATTTACTATTTTTAATTTGTGATTGGTTCTGGATAACTAAAACACAGAAAGCAAAACTGCAAAACAGTAATAAGGGCACACTACCTGTATTACTGTTCAAATTTCAAACATCCTTTTCCTTTTCTGCAGAATTATTTGTCCCTGACCCATTAACCTGGAACATGTAATTGACACGTGGTTAGCCAATGGAATCTGTATAGCAGTGACAGATACTACATCCAACCCTAAGATTTAAGGATTAAATCAGACTGTATGCTAGCTTTCTTGTTCTTTTCTTCCGCCATGACAATGAGTTATGTCCTGTATGTTATCTGTCCTAGAAATAAAAGCTTAAAGCCCTATTATCTTACATTTTAACTGAAATATACACAAAAACTAGTGATTCATTTTTCTTACTAAAAATATGCAATACGTAGTTCTAAAATACCTAGAACCAATTAATGACAATTAAATGGTAATAAGCGGGGGTTGGGGACATGGCTCAGTGGAATAAGAGCTTCCCTGGCAAGCACAAGGGCCTGAGTTCAATCCCTGGTTCCGCAAAAAAAAAAAAAAGGAAAGAAAGAAAGAAAGAAAAATGGTAATGAGCATCCCATCAAGATATATGTAGCCTCTTAAACATCTTCCACTAAGAGAAACCAGACTCCCTGGAGAAATGGCCAGTTTCAAGACTGAAGGAAGAAGCCTGAAACATCCTGACACATAAGAAGAAAGAAGAGAGACTACCAAAGACCAATGATATCATATCAAAAGCATAAGAGCCAACTTGAAAACTGCCAACTGTCAAAGAGGAACCAATTAGAAAAAAAAAACAAGAAACTACAGTAAATTAAATATACTTTATTAAATACCATAAGAATTAAAAGTAAAATCTCTTGTCCCTTACAAATGTACTTACATACTAGCAACTAATTTTCCTAAAAATTTGCTAAGTCAGTCAGGCACAGGCTTACCCAAACCCAGTTCTGTTTCAGGATATTCCAATACTCATAAAGGAGAGTCTTATATAGAATTCCGGCTAAGCAAAGCAGAAGCAATAAGATAAACAGAAAACCATCTTGCTATCTCTAAGAAAACAATAGATCTACAAATAATCACGAATGGTGCTAAGTATACCATGCACTAGGGGAAAATATGATGCAGAACTTTGTAATGGATTGAATCTTTGTCTATCTGGACTGCTGTAACAAGAAACACTTGGGACTTGAAAACTGATAAACAAGTTAACAGTTCACACTTCTGGAGACTAGATCAAGGTGTCAACAGAAATGGTGTCTGTTAGAGCTCTTGACTTAATAATAGATGGCATCTTGATTCTGCATCTCTTTGTGACAAGAGTCAAAGATGAGTAAATAAGCTTCCCTAGACCTCCAATCTCATTTGTGAGGGCTCCAACACCATCATTCAGTCACTTCCTGAAAGGTTTGCCTCTTAATACCAACACGTGGGATTAGAGCTCAGTATGGATTATTTTTAAAGGATGCAAACACTCAGACCATAGCAGGCAGATTAGCACTTGAATCCACGAATCAATAATATCAGCATCATTTAATTCCTTTACCTCTTCTAAATTCTCACAAGGCTTGTTTTTTCCTGGGCCATTGGAACACATGAACTTTAATCCTTTTCTTTAATGTTATTGGCAAGGGCAGGGAAAAGCAAAAACATAAGGATAGTGACTCTAGAGAAGAAATACAGTAACTATTGTTTCATAGCAAACATGAATGTCAGTTTTCTAATCCTTACTTTGCCCAAATAAGATTTTAATTTGAATGCAAAAATTTAACTTTGACTTGTTTGTGCTTGAAATTAACAACTTGAGATTATGACTGGCTATGAGTTTACTAGACATACAATTTTTGCCAGAGACGTATCAATATCAAATTGCAGATAAGCATACTATTGTTTAAGTACAGGTATTGTATCAGAGAAGTCCCTGGCTGTCAACATAAATATGAAAGTACATTAAGTGTTCCAAGCACTGTGGATGCATCCATCAGGCTAACCCTGAGGCAGAATAGAGAACGCTCTTTCTCTCATTGCTCTCAAGATCACATCTTCTCTGGAGAGGAAATAGCCATTGTCATTTAAATGTACAGTCATCCTGTAAGTTAGGAGGAAGGGGGCATTGATGCAAAAAAGGGAGAACTTCACACTAACTGTGAAGATCAAAAAAGGAAAGAAAAAGAAAAAAAAAAGACCCATGGCAATACTACTATCAAAAACACTGTTGGGTACAAAGCATCTATTGTAATTTCTAAACTCACCAAAATTATCTAGGTTGGGAGAGGAAAAATAAAAATATAAAACAAAGAAAGACTTCTCCTCTACTTTGTTTTCAGCTGGTTACCTGGTTAGATCTGAGGATTATCTAATAATGTGAAGGATCTATTCATGGCCAGTATGAAAAAGTTCAAAAAATTTCTCTTTCAGTGATCTGTAGTTCAAGAAGCTTATTGTATTAAACTCAAGACAGCACTAAAAAAAGTTCTTCCTTTACTGTCATATAAAGGAAACAGGCTCACCTTAGTCTTTGCCCCTCCTTCTATTAGAAAAAAAGATACTTTCAGGGTCATACTTAACAACAACAATGAAAGAAAGTGAGAAACTAATTACAATAAATACAAGCATTCATCTTAAAACTAATTCTTTAGCTATACATTCTACCTCTCCAAGATAATACCAGATTACTCAATGCATAGGATTTGAAAGTTTTTTAAACACTGTGTTGACTCAATTAGCAACACTGGGGATGCCCACATACTCTTGTTTACTAAAAAAATGAAAGTGACATGAGAGCAAACACTTGCTCCTTATTTACTACTGTTATTGTGCCGCGAGAGACAGCATAACTACATAATTAGCCATTAAAAATAAATAAATAAATATAGCTCTTTCTTTTTACTAGTCAGTAGTTTTTAAATAACCAAAATACAATCCTCAATGACTAAAATTCAGTATTTTTTTCTCTTCTGCTCCCATGCTGATCATCATTACATCTCCAATTTCAATGATCTATGTATACTTTTTTTTTTTTTTTTAACACAGTATGAATGAAGAAAAAGAGCTATACTACAGATTCTATCCCCAGTGGTTCCCTAGAACTAGTGGTTCTTCTGTATAATGTTGTTATCAGAGTCACCTGTGGCAATTTTCCCAAAGTAATGACATAAACTTTGTGACTATTCTAAAAATTCTTCACTAAACCTACCAAGAAATAAATATAACCTAAGCATTTACTAAGTTCCTCAAGTCATACAAAACAGGGCTTTCATCATGCCACATTTCAAAACTTCATCTTTTAAATACAGTGCTTTAAAAGAAAACTCTTAGCCAGGTGTGAATTCAGGACCAGTCTAAACTACAGAGACCCACTCTCTAAAATAAGGAAAATAAAGTAAAATAAAATACCCACAAACTCTCTTTTAGAGTGTATCTTTGATATGCTCAGTTCCTAAGTATCACCCCAAGTTACTCATTCTTGTTATTACCTATGTTTCAATCCAACACTATGTTTCTGGAATATTAATTCTTCTCTTTCCACTTTCACCTGCCAATGAGAATGTTCGGAACCAAATGCTATGATTGTACCCTTCAGTTGAAGAAGTCTTCCCAACCTGCCTGAGTACTCTTACACCCCAAAGCAAAACCAGCACAGTATCTAAAATCACTTGGTCTCTGTGAACCATTTGACATTTTACTACATTTTTATTTCCTAATTAAATTTGCCAACAAAATGTTTCAAAAATGTCTCCAAAATTTTAACTTTCTTCCAAGATCTTATCTCATCAAAATCTCCTCCATCTTTAGTGAGATCTTTGGTAAACATTAGAACTTTCTTGATATTTTGTTCACTTCAAAAAATCTTTACTTTTACTTAGCCTATTCTGTGTCTACTCTTTGAAAAAGTAACTGATGTAAAAGAAAATAAACTGTATTGTAAATGTTGTATCTTTTAGGACTACTGTATTATTAACAACTTAGTCATCCCCAAAAGTAAGTAATGCAGAGGCTAACAAAATCACAACACCATTTCTCTGTCCCAGTACTAATTACCTACAAATAAAAAGAAGACATTTTCTAAGAAAAAGTGTATAACGACTGACATCTAGCTAGGTATGGTGGCACATACCTGTAATCCCAGGATTCTGGCAAGTTAGTTAGATGGATTATAAATTTGAGCCTACCTTAGATAGGTGAGATAGTGAGACTTACCTCAAAATTAAAACAGGGATTGGAAAATGGCTCAGTAGAAAGGCCTTGGGTTCAATCAAAAATAAAGCAAAGGAAAATAAGAAAGAGCTACTTAGTTAATAGTTAATAAGAAAATCAATATCCAAGAAACAAAGAGTAAAGTTGTACCCATTAAAATGGATAAGGATGCCTGTAATCCCAGCACCTGAGAGGCTGAGGCAGGAGAATCACCAGGAGTTTGAAGTCCAGCACAAGCTATGCAGTGAGTTCAAACCAACCTCAACTATATAGCAAGCCCCTGTTTCAAAACAAACAAACAAAAAATAAATAAAAATTAAAAGTCCATACAATGGGTAAACACATATGCCCTGTTATGTCTACTGCTAGCAAGAATGGAAGGAGAATTATACATAGTAATTCTTGATAACTTTTATTAAAATTACAAACATCAAATTCAACCATAAAAATTATCCCTTTAAAAAAGTCTGTCATGTGTTTAACATATATGTGTATACTCACAGACACGCACATCCCCTACAATTTAAATAAATCAAAGAAGTTTGTAAGAATGCTTATTTTAGAAACGCGGCATTTTTAATGTTGGAGGAAGGTGGAGTTGGTAATATAAGCATCCACTAACAGAAACAGCAAAATAAGATTATGTAATTCACACCATCCAGCTGTTCTTGGCTTTTCCATCTGACTCTGGAATCCCAACCCACTTTAAAGAATTAGAAAACTACTACCTTGTGCATTACTCTATTATCACATTCTATGATCTTTTCCACTCCAGCATTTCACTTTCAGCTCCATGATGCCAAACTGTATTTTCAAATCTCATAAACTAAGCATTCAAGTAATTTCTGTTCAACATCCCTAAAAATTCTTAGTTCTCTTGTCAACCCTGTTATTATCACTGATATTAACTTTTAGCAGGTTTTAAACTTTAGAAACATGTTGGATTCAACTTGGGAATTGAGCTTGCCCTGAAATCCTTTACAGCCAGTCTAGCACTTGTAAAATCCCTCTTGCAGTTGTATCTTTCTTCAGTACCTATAACATATTATCATAACACCCGCAGAGTCTTCTAAGTCTCATTACTTTTGACCTGTAAGTGTGGTTATGTCATGCATGTTCATAGCTATTTACCAACTTCTCATTCACTATAAAATCCTTTAACCAAGCCTTTTTTTTTAGCCCTACATCCTATAGTCCCAAAATACTTCTGTAGCCCTATGTTATCTTCCTTAAATATATTCTATGCTGAAAGTGAGTGTACTGGTATCATTCTTACATGTTCCACAAATGTCCCCTTACTTCTTTTTCAGCTCTTTGTTTCTACTATAACTGCTGAAATTCTTCTATTCTTCAAATGCAATGCCTTTATGATACCTATTTAAAACCTATTATTAAGGATGCTGGGATCCTATCCCCTAGCAATCATTTAAAAACTACACAGCAATAAATATGATTAGGCAAGAAATCGAAACACTGAAATTTTCTTTTGGATGCTTTTGGCTTCTGACATTAATCCAACCACTTTTACTTTTTTGAATCCAGTTTTATTTGATGGTAA
>NW_004524686.1:3046048-3058927 GCF_000260255.1 Octodon degus | reverse complement strand
AAGCAAGCGCTTTAAGCCACTGAGCTATCTGGCTTGCCCTCAAATATAGTTTTAAAATTTGTAAATCATAAAACGTAGCACTTATGCTGCAGCATGTAAAAGCTATTCAAGCCGTAAGTCATATACCAGTTTGCCTTGCTTAAAATAAAGCCATTATCGCCAACCTCTTTATTTAGATTATCATTATAGGAAGATTACAGTTGTATACTTTTAAATCTTTGATTTAATTAACTTGATCCCTACCAAGTAACACATAGATAGGTGGGCAGCTAGGAAGATATTCTGATAGCTGATAAGCTAATCGGAGATATCCAAAGCCTTCAAACTACTTACACACAAGTGTTATTAAGTGTCTCTAATTTCAATGGTAGGATCTTGTCCAAGAAACGTATCCAGCATTCACAGGGGCTGAGCATCTGTGCCACTGGGTATTGTGAAATTTTAAACTTTGATATCAAGGCTACTTAAATGATATAAAACAAGATAAAAAATGAAAATACAAAAATTGTTACTCTCAGGGCCAGCAAGATAGCTCAGCAGACTAAGTGCATAGGTAACTTCAGGTTCAGGGTGCAATCCCCTGCTGTGCCGGTGCCACCCCTGGGCGCACTGAGCCAGCCGTCAATACCAAGCATGGTGGCACACCACTGTCATTCCAGCTCTGGGGAGGCTGAAAACAGGAGGAGCACTACAAGTTCAAGCTGTGCAGTGAGACTCTGTACCAAATACATAAAACAAGAAAAAAAAAATGTAAATTTTTCTTAAATAAAAGATTTTATAAACCAGGTGTGGTGGTACATGCCTGTAATCCCAGCAATTGGGAGTCACAGGCAGGAGGATCTGTGCAAGTTGAAGGCCAGCCTGGGCTACAAAGTGAGCTCAAGGCTAGCCTGAACTGCATAGCAAGACCCTATCTCAAAAAAGACAAAAAAAAAAAAAAAAAGAAAGAAAGAAAGATTTTATAAGTTATTGCTCTTTAACAACAGTGCTCACTGTAACAACAGTGTAAGTGAAAGCTGGAAATGTTATAAAAATTCAAAGACAACAAGCATAGAAGGTAGAGGGCCAGGGATATAGCTCTTTGCCATAAGCACCTGCCTGGAAAGCTCAATGGTCCCAAATTTGATCCCCAGTACCGCAAAAATACATACATACATACATACATACATACATACATACATACAATGGCAGGTTGTTGTGCTGGTTAATTTTAAGGGTTATCTAGATTAGATTACACTAAGTACTGCTCAGTCATTACTTTTGGGTATTATCTGTAAGTATATTTCTAGAAGTGACTAGCAGTATCAACCTATGTGAGTACACAAAAAAATTTATTCATTCTCTTTCCTCTTGCTTTGACACAGTCATGTTATTAGCTTCTCTGACTACTCTCTTATTGACAGTTTATCATGGGATTTGCAACCCCCTATCACCTCACTTATTTCCCACAGCAGAACTCCTCTCACAGACTAATCAATGCTTTCAATGATCAAGTAAGTGCCTTAGAATGATCCTCTTTCATATACAAATTACACTGTGTTGCTTGAAAAACCACATTAATGTAAAGGTGAAAATGAAACCTATAAATCATATAATATGAGAACTTTAAAGGGACTTCCAGGAAGATGGTGGTGTGGTAAGCAGCAGAGAAAGAGCCTCTCTGACTGTGCTGTCACACACTGGCATATAGCAACAAGAGGAAGAGAAAGAGGAGCGAAGTGGTCCCCTGGACCCAGGAAGGACCTGAAGCAAGAATTGAAGCCTACAGGGAATGCAAACAGAGAAACTTCAATAAAGGAGGAAGCAGTGGGCAGAGCCTTCTCCCTGAGTCAGGACTCACTGCAGGGAGGGGCAGTTCACCCCTGCAGGCACACAGTGACTGCTCAGAACACCAGGGGCCTCCATGGAGAGGTATAGCAGTGGAGGGGAGTGGTGCGCGACAAGGACTGCACTAGCTGAGGGTGAGTGCAGAGGGCTGTCATCCTGCACAGGAGGGGACTGGCCGGGAGCTCTCTTGGAGAGGGGGACAACTGGCTCAGAACTCAGAACGGCTGGGTCTGCCTAGCAGCTCCCAGCTGAGGTCAAGCCCACAGAAGGTGCATTGACTGCTGTAGGCTGAAAGGATCTGACCTTAGCCCCTTCAGCCAAAACACAGCCTGAACTTCAGGGGAAATAAAAGTGCAGGCTCTCTGAGACAATCTACTGTCCCGCCATCAGGCTAATGCTGGCCTGCTAATGAAGCTCTGGACTCTTGTCTCTACACACTGCCTACCAGGGACAGCAAAGACCCTGGATGTGGGCCGTCATCTTCTTTTTTCTCTCTCATTTTTGGGTTTTTTAAAAAAATCTTTTATTTATTTGGTACAGGGTCTCACTACCCAACTTGGACTCATATTGATCCTCCTGTCTCAGCCTCAGCACAGCATGTGGTGCTGGGGAATGAACCCGGGTCCTTGCACTTGCCATGGCAGGCACTTAAACCACTGAGCTATCTGTGCGGTCCTGTTACTGATGTTGTGGTTTTGTTGTTTTCTCTTTGATCTTGTTTTTATGGAAGTGTAAATGGGTTTCCTAGCCTCTTCCTGATTGTGGTTCTAGTCTGTTCTTCCCTTTTATTTCTTCCTTTTCTTCCCTCTAGTCTTCTGTACGTTTCCTACAGTTAGTGTGAACTCCCTTGTCCTCCTTCATTGCTTCTAATTTCCTCTTCTACCTCTCTATTTTCTCCTTATCCCATTTTAAATTTGAAACCCTGAGGGCAAAATTGACATACTAAGGATTTACACACCGCAAATAATGTTGATTGGTTTTAGATTGCTATATAACCACAAATCTAGTTCATACAGTTCAAGGTGACAAATTAATGATTACCTCTGTTTGCCATTTTCTAGACTGTGTTTGATGCTACTGTTACTGCTGTTGGTACAACTTTAGTGACACAATTGGCTTAGCTGTTCTTCCTGATATTCTAAGACTGAAACTGAGTAAGAGTTACAGAAAATACTGTGGTACAGTGTCAAAGAACCAGGTGCTGGGCCAGCAGGCAGTAACTTTTCATTACCAACAAATCGAAGAGGTAGACTGAGAACTAGTCACTTCCTAAGGGTTCTACACAGACAAAACCTAGGACCTCATTCACACTAGCTTGGAGGTACTCTCCACTGAACTGTACACCCAGCTCATATCCGAAACCTTAAATAAAAAATTTAGGCATCCAAAAACCAAGAAATTAGAAGACATATGGATTAAAATAGATACTGTATTTAAAAAAGGAAAATGAATGTTAGGAATGATTAAGAGTAGTTGATGATATCAGCAAATCACTTTTGTGTGATAATTTAATTTTTAAAAAAAGCTCACCCTGTATATGAAGTTGCTGAATTCCAAGACAAACACCAAGCAGCATGATGCGAAAGAGTCCTGGACTGAGTCAGGCGGCCTCTGTTCTAGCCTAAGGCTTCAGTTTCCTCATCTGTAAAATGAGGGTACTGAATTAGATGCATTAGTCCTCTGTTATCCATTGTTTCTCTGCACACTTATCCATAGTTCCCTCTGCACAGTTTAAGTTTCACTACAGTCCAAAACTATGAAATGGAAAAATTACAGAAGAATTCATCGATTTCAGTAACTTTTACTACAGTATACTACAATTGTTCTCTTTTTTAATTTGTTGCTGTTAATATTGCACATTTACAAGCTAAATATTTTCAAGATATATTTGCATAGGGAAAACACTGTAACTAGTGTTGTTATTACCCAACGTTCGGGAAACACTGGAGTCTTTGAATGTAGTATACCCATGGATAAAGGGAAACCTGACCTATACTGAGTGATTCTAAGATTTAAAAGTATTTTTAGTAACTATAAAGTATAACCATAAACACTGGAAACAACAGGAGGGATGAAAACAATTTCCAATTTATAAAAGGGATACAAAATTTGAAACTGCAAAAAGTAACTGCTTTGTAATTTTTAACTGATAAAACATTTTTAGGGGCATAATAGCCTTAATAACATTATTATCTAGACACAAATAATAACTAACCCTATTATGAGCTAAAGACATTCACTTTGGTCAGACAGAATACGCAAGTACTATGAATCCACAGCAAGGAGAAACACCTTTGGACTGTTATTTAAATGATTTAAGTACCTCATAACTACCCCCAGTTAAGAAACTTGATTTAAAAATAAAATTAGAAAAAATAAAAAGTGATTACAGACTATCCAGAGAGGTATTTAATGCTAATATGCAATAAAACAATAATCCCAGTTTATGGCTGAAACCCTTTGATGTTGATGACTATTTTCTCCTTATACTTTTTCATTTCAAAAAATAGAATATGGCTTTTCCTTACGACAAGGCTAACTGAAAACAGTAAAAACAAAAATGCTTACTGGAGTGGAGAGGACACAAGGAAACTTTTTATCTTTAAGTATTTTTGTGCTTAGGTTTTCTATATCAAAAAAAAATCAAGCTTCTGGTGTAACAAATGACTCCAGTTTGTCAAGAACTGGTAGTTCTGGGCCGGGGAGATGGCTCAGTGGAATAAGTGCTTCCCTGGCAAGCACAAGGGCCTGAGTTCAATCCTCACCAAAAAAAAAAAAGTAGTTTTCAAACTACAATCTCCTAAATGTAATTAACTTGTTTAATTCTCCAGGTGCTATCAAACTTAGTGACTAGTTTTAAGTAAAAAAATTAACTAATGTTCTACTTTGTATTTATTTACTTGTTAAGTTGATGCTAAAGTTACCTACTATACTTACAACTCTAGCAATCCGACAAACAATAAATCTAATTCCACTATTACAAATCTGCCAAAGAACTTATTCAGAGTATCTTTTAGAAGTTGTAAAGATATAATGAAACATTCAATGAAACAAAGACAATTTTGAAAAGTATGTTCAACGAAATTACCTAAAGTGATTTGAAAATAATTTGGCATATACAATTCCATTTCTCAGTCATTTCAGTATTCAACTTGGTGTTACATGCTGTCACAATACTTATAATTATTAATAAAATTTTTCTCTGGTTAGTAAAAACAAAGGCAAAAACAAAGCAAACATGAGAATAAAATTTGTTCTTGGCTAATCTCAAACAGTTTGTCATGGGCTGGTGAGATAGCTCAGTGGTCTAAAACTCCTGCTTAGGCAAGCTCAGGCAGGCACAGGGGACTGTGGTTCAATCCCCAGCACCACATAACAGGCCAACCCAGCCCTCAGGATAGGCTTAAGCAAGCAAAAAAAAAAGAAAAAAGGAAAAAAAAAAAAAAAAAAGGTTGTCATGGCCAAGTGATCCTGAGAGAGCAATTAAAAAAAAAAAAAAAACTCATTTATATGGACTATATTACCGATTTTAATTTGGTAGTGTAATTTATAATCCTAGCAAGCTTACTGAAGAACATATATAGTGTCAAATAACAGAAATTTACATTAGGGCTCAATTTTGATCAGGAGCTGTTTTCTGCAGTTTTCTCCATTTACCTTAACTCCTTTGTCATTTCTTCAGAGACCCAAACATTAAGATAATTTTAAAAGTACTATCTTTAGGCAATATGATTGCAATATGAAACAGTTCCCACTAAAATCAAAGAATGACTGAAAAACTGTCTTGGTGAAGATATTCCCTGTAGGAAAGCATTAGTATGAAGAACAATAGGTAAGAAAGGAATTTATTAACTAACTAGATGGCATGTTTGTAAAATCCATGTGCTTTGTCCCCGCCACTTTCCAGGTGAGGGTGGACAGACTGGGGCCCCCCCATGCTGCACAAGCGCTCTGCAACCAGGCTACATGCTCAGCTCCCCAACTAACTGTATCCATAGGGAGTAAGCACACATTTGTCATTCTTTGTTCTATTCCCAAATCAGTATACAGCATAATTTTCTGAAATACAAAACTACTTCATTTAGATATAAATAATACAGAATTCTTGGGACAATATAAATAGTGAGAGTTGAGCACAACATACTACATTTACTTTGAAAAGTTTGTAACATCTAGAAACAGTGGTTATTTTGTTAATTACTATAATACATTTGGAGAAATGAAAAGACCACCAAAAAAAAGTCTATTAAGGTTTGTGTCTAGATGCCCCCCGAAGCCTCATGGTTGCAGTCATGGGGTAGGCTTCCAGAGTTTTTGATTGGCTTGTGGTCCAATGCTAGGATCACAGGTGTGATTTCTATACCCACCCTGGGACAGGTAGCTTGCATACAGTATAAGCAAGGGGAAAAGGCTTGCTCTCTGGCACTCCTCCCTTTTTGCTTTTGTAGCTTTTGCTGTCGTCTGCCACAAACTGGTACCCTTTGTCCTGTGCCACTCTGCCTTAGAGCCAGGTGATTATGGGCAAACAGACTTTGTAATTCTCATCCAAGTCTGGAAAGTT
This sequence comes from Octodon degus, assembly GCF_000260255.1. NCBI lineage: Eukaryota > Metazoa > Chordata > Mammalia > Rodentia > Octodontidae > Octodon > Octodon degus. Next base: position 3,052,539 of record NW_004524686.1, on the reverse strand, counting down.
TATACTTGTACTCCCATAGATAAATTATTGGAATCCCATCAAATTTAATCTACCACTGTCAATACAACCCACCTTGTAAATAAAGACACAACAACACATGGGTAAACAAGGAGGTCCTGAGTCTGGAACACAAGTCCTTGACCCAGCACTGAACCTGGGTTTTATCTGTTCATGAAGACTGGAGTGGCTTGAGGATGACTAAGTGTGAGAGTGGTGCTAAGAACAGGAGTATCCTGAGCTGGGGTAGGTAGGAAATCACCTCAGCAATAAACACACAGCAAGAAGGATACACAGGAAGAGTAATCTGCATAGCACAACTGAGATAGTATCTGTTTTCAGGTTCGTGCTTCACCTCTGATGTGTCATCTTTCAAACCCTAAAAATTCACAGCCTCTTATCTAGAGGCTGGATCCCAGACAACAGCTTGGAACGCTGGTTCTTCATCTCATCCCTACCTAGCTCACAAGGAAGGAAATAAACGGGGTCTGGGAAAACACTGCCTGTCTCCTCCAAGACTACACATCGGGACATCAGCTAGATCTTTATACACTATTTTGCACTAATTAAAGGCATTTAAAAAAAAAAAAAGTCCTCCTAGCCAGCTCCGTACATATCTATACATTAAAAGGAGGGTCAGGTTTAGCCAAAATGGAGACTATTACTTCTGTTTCAAGGAGAGTCACCCAGGTGTCCTCCACCATTATGGACTGAAATATCCACAAACTGTAAACTAAATGAAGCTTTCCTTTCTGAATTCTGGGCATCCGGTATTTCTCTCAGCAATTAGACAAAAGTAACCAAGACAAAGTCCAAATCTAAATTATTTTTGGATGCTAAAAAGAAAAGCCCTTAAAATATCAATTTGATATTTGAAAGTCCAGTCTACCAAAATTGCTTTTTTAAGAATAAACATCAAAATTGCTTATTACAGCAATGTACTTGAATAGCACTATGTTTAAACCATGAAATAACCCTGAAGAGCAACCATCTGGTTTTTACCACAAAACTCACTAGTAAATAAAATCTAGTGTTTCCTACTGGCTAACAACTTCAGCATAAAACCTCATACTGCATTTCCTTCTTAAAAAATGATAATAGAGGAGCACCAATATGGCAGAGTGGTAAGCAACAGAGAAAGAGCCTCTCTGATTGTGCTGTCACACACTGGCATATAGCAACAAGAGGAAGAGAAGGTGGAGCGAAGTGGTCCCCTGGACCCAGGAAGGACCTGAAGCAAGAATTGAAGCCTACAGGGAATGCAAACAGAGAAACTTCAATAAAGGAGGAAGCAGTGGGCAGAGCCTTCTCCCTGAGTCAGGACTCACTGCAGGGAGGGGCAGTTCACCCCTGCAGGCACACAGTGACTGCTCAGAACACCAGGGGCCTCCATGGAGAGGTACAGCAGTGGAGGGGAGTGGTGCGCGACAAGGACTGCACTAGCTGAGGGTGAGTGCAGAGGGCTGTCATCCTGCACAGGAGGGCACTGGCTGGGAGCCCTCTTGGAGAAGGGGACAACTGGCTCAGAACTCAGAACGGCTGGGTCTATCTAGCAGCTCCCAGCTGAGGTCAAGCCCACAGAAGGTGCACTGACTGTCATAGGCTGAATGGTACAGGCTTGCAGAGAGCCTCCACTATCCCACCAAAAAACTCCTGCTGACTTGCAGGGATGTATCAGCACAGACCAGGACTCTTGTCTGCACACACTCCCTACCAGTGACAGCAAAGACACCCTTGGAAGTGTTTTTTTCTCTTCTCTCTCTCTTATTTGTTAATTATTGTTGTGGTTGTGTTTTTGGCTTTTGTTTTCTGGATTTTGCCTCTTTCAATTGTTGGTCCTGTTTTTATATGATCATGAATGTGGTCACCATCCTCCTCCTGACTGTGGTTCTGTTCTGTTCTGTTCTGTTCTGTTCCATTTATTCTTTCTTTCCCTCCAGTCCTCTCCACCAATTTCTCAGAGTTTGTGATCTCCCTTTGTTCTCTAGCCTTACTTCTAAGCTCTTACACTTCTTGCACTTCTCTATTTTTATCCTAGCCTACTTTAAATTTTAACTGCTATGGGTAAAATTCACATAATAAGGACCTATATACTACATATAATTTTCTGGTTTTAGAAAATTGCTATATAACCATAAATCTAGTTGATATAAGTAAAGGTGGCAAATTCATGGTTATCTCAGCTTATCATTTTCTAGGCTGTTTTTGATGCTATTGTCATTGTTGATGGTACATGAAAATACCTCCAGGAGGTAGTAATTTCTTAAGGGTTCTAAATACCAGAAATACAGCAAGCCACCATAGGTAACTTTTTTAAAAATATTTATTTATTTATTTATTTTGGGGGGGCTCAGCCCACCAGGGGGCAGGGCTGGCTGGCATGTGGTGCTGGGGGATTGAACCATGGTCCCCGTGTTTTGCTTAGCTTAGCTTGTTCTAAGTAGGTGCTTTAGAGCACTGAGCCATCTCACCAGCCCCCACCATTGGTAATTTACAAGCATCACCTGAGGAATTAAACTAAAAAAAAGAAGTACAAGAAAAAGAACAAGAATAAGAAAAGGAAAATGAACAAAAAGAGAAGACATTTAGAGAAGATACAACCCCAGATATCTAGTTCTCTAAAGGAAAATCCTGGGGACAATGAGAAGGGACAATTCAAAAGCCACTCACCTGGCCTCTCTGAAGTGGCAACAACAAAACAACTGAATGAGGTTCTAGAAAAAATTCAAACCAGAAATAATTTGAGATGGTTTTCATGATGAAAATCGTGCACAGTGACTCTAATGTAGATATAGGCCAAAAAGCACAGGAACTTAAGGAAATTATGGAAGCCATGAATGCTAAGCATAGGGAAAAAAAGGTGGAATCCATAAAGCAGACATTCAGAAAAATAAAAATTCCCCTGTAAATATTCACAGGAGATTAAGCCAAAGGGAGAACAGGATCTCAGATATAGAAAACAGGCTTAAAGTTAGTGATCATAAAAACAAAAATTTCTTAAAACTAGCAAACAATAAGAAATCAATGTAGCCGCTGATAGATGAGGCCAAGAATAGCCTGTTCACAGACTTCATGGCAGAAACTTTCCCTGGTAGAAAAAAATAATTTGATACATAGATAAGTGAGGCATACAGAACTCCAATTAGCTATTATCAAAAATAATCTACAGTCAGGCCTATCATATTCCAGAAACTCAAAACAAAATTAGAATCTTAAAAGCTGCTAACAAAAAGAAACAAATCACACCTACAAAGGAAGCCCAGCAGAATCACAGCTGACTTCTCAACCCAAACTCTCAAGTCAAAGAGAGCTTGGAGCGGAATTATTTCAAGTTCTAAAAGAAAGCAATCTTCAATCTAGATTGTTATATGCCATAAAACTACTTTTCAAAACTGATGAAGTAATATACTTCCTTCACAAAGAACTACTGAGAAAATCTATGACCCCAAAACCACTGCTATAAAATGTCTGCAGACATGCTAGAAAAATATAACACGGACTACAACTCTATGAATCCCAACAGAATGCATCTACTGAGCGAGGCAAACAGAGGAAGGGGTAAAGAGGGGGAATAAACAGGAATCACATGACAAGGATAAGTGAGCATGTATCAGTTATACCCATCAGTGTTAAAGGCCTCAATTCATTAATCAAAAGACACAGACTGCCAGAAAGGATCAAGACGCAAGATCCAACAATATGTTTGCATGTAAGAACTTCAAGGAATTCAAAAAGAAATAAACAGACTGAAAATCAAAAGATAGAAAACAACACTCCATGTGACAGGAACCCAGAAAAAAGCAGGGGCAGATATCCAACTTGCAGATAATATGAATTTCAAATCAAGACGAAAGAGATAAAATTACTACATCCAAAGGGAACCACCCAAGAGGAACAGATAACAATCATACATACATATGCAGAAAATACCACTGCAACCAACTACATAAAACGAATATTAACAGGAATGAAAAATCTAGTAAGCATTAATACAATTGCATTGGGGGATCCCAATACCCCACTGTCACCAAAAAAGAGATCAACCAAACAAAAAGTATTCAACAATGAAATACTAGAACTGCATCAAAGTTTTAAACAAATGCACTTAGTACTGTCTACAGACATCAGGATACCCATTCTTCTCAGCTGTGCAGGGGGACATTCTCCAAAGCAGACCACAGGGGCGGTGAGATAGCTCAAGAGACTAAACACTTGCTTAGGTAAGCTCAGGGGCCAGGGTTCAATCCCTGGCAATGCATGCTGTGCTGGCCCTGGCCCTGGCCCTGCCTCCAGGTGCACGCCTGTAATCCCAGCACTAGGGAAGCAATAAACAGGAAGATCACTATGAGTTTGAGGTGTAATGAGACCCTGCAAAAGAAAAGACAAGAGAAAAAGAAAAAAAAAAAGAGCCACCGTTAGGGCTGGCCAGATAGATCAGTGGACTAAAGCACCTGCTTAAGCAGTGAGCTGCAGCCAGGGTTCGATTCCCTATGTGCCATACTGGCCCTGTCCCCAGGGCACGCTGAGACACAATTGAGAGTAGGTATGGTAGTGTGTACCTGTAATCCCCGAGCTTGGGAGGCTAAAAACAGAGTCTGATCTGTGTAGTGAGAGCCCGTAGATGCTATACTAAATACATAAAATAATAAAATAAACTATGTATGTGCACACAACATGCAACAGAATTGAAATAGTCCCATGAATATTATCAAACCATACTGCAATGAAATTCGAAAGCAATGGGAAAAGAAACCACAAGAAGTTCATGAACACAGAGAAATGAAGTAGCACCCTCTTGAATAACCAGTAGATCACAGATGAAATTTAAAGAAGAAATTTGACAGTTTCTACAATTTAATGATAACAATACAACCTATAGGAACTTATGGAACACAATGAAAGCAATCCTAAGAGGAAAATTCGGGTCAGGGATATAGATCAGTGGCATAAGCATCTGCCTGGCAAGTTCAAGGTCCTAAGTTCGATCCCCTAAAAAGTAAAAGAAAGAAAGAAAATAAATAAATACCTAAAAGGAAAATTTACAGCAGTGAATACCTAAATCAGGCTAAGCCAAAAGTTCATACCTGGGAGGAAATTACAAACATCATAGCAGAAATTAACACACTGGAGACTTAAAGAAAAGGGGGGGGGGGACCCAATGAATCAAAGATTTACATCTTTGAAATATTAAGTAAAATTGACAAACCTTATCAAATCTTATCAAAAAAAGTAAAGTGTTACGGTTTGTGTCTAGATGTTCCCCTCAAAGCCTGACACAAGCATGGGACAGGCTTCTAGACCTTTTGACTGACTCATGATCCAACACTGGGATTATAGGTGAATGCTACACCCACCCAAGGGTGGGTAGCCTACATACGTTATACAGGAGGGAAAGAGGCTTGCTCTGGGATACTCTTCCCTTTTGTTCTTGTTATTTTGCCTTTTTCTGCTATTGTGAACTGTTACCCTCTGCCATGTGCACTGGAGCCAGCTGATTACTATTTTTCATAATATAAATCTTACTGATAATTTGATAAACCTCCACAAAAACTGTGAGTTAAATAAATCTTTCCTTCCCTAACTTACGTATTAAGTATTTTGTGTCAGCAATAAGAGAAAAGTAATCAAGACAAAATGGAAAGACTGAAATCCATGTAATTAAGAATGAAAGGGGGGGGGAAGGGTAAAATCATAACAGACCCTTTAGAAATTTAGCAGGTTATGTATACCTACTTTGAAAACTTGTATTCTAATAAGATGAAAAATAGATGAATTGGATAGATTGCTAGATACATATGAATTAACACAGCCGGATCAAGAAGATATAAAAATCCCAAATAAACTGATTATTGATCATTGAAATCAAAGATGTAATTTAAAACCCAAAAACAAAGAAAAGTCCAGGCCCTGAAAGATTCACTGCTGAATTCTACAAGAAATTTAAAGACTACCTAACACCACAACTTCCTTAGTCTTTAATGAAATTTAAAAGGAAAAAAAATACTCCCAAATTAATTCCTGGAAGTATTACCCTGATTCCAAAACAGGAAAAACGACCCAACTAAATGAGAATTAAACAAAAAAGATAGTAAAAATAAAATTTTAAAAAAGAATTATAAGACAATCTCACTCATTAGTGATTACAGATTACACATAGGTATAAAAATCCCCAATAAGATACTGGTAAACAGAATGCATTAAATTATCAATAAGATTATATACTATAAAAAAGTAGGACTTACCCCAGGTATGCAGTAATTGTTCAGCATATGTAAATCAAAAGTGTAATACCATATTAACAGAGCCAAAAACAAAAGTTCTATGATCCTCTAAAGAGATGGATAAGCTTTTGACAAAATCATGTACCCATTCCTGATTTAAAAAAAAAAAGACCACGGCTTTTTCGCAACGGGTTTGCCGCGAGAGCACAGGCGTAGTGAAGGCCACCACTAAATTGAAGCCAACATGGGAAAGGAAAAGACCCACATTAATAT
>NW_004524686.1:3039669-3044284 GCF_000260255.1 Octodon degus | reverse complement strand
AAAAAAAAAAAACCACGGTTCATCTCAATCTGATAAAAGCCACCAATGACAAACCAACAGCCAACATCATACTAAATGGACAAAAACTGAAAGCCTTTTCTCTAAAATCAGGAACAAGAGCTGGCCAAATAGCTCAGCTGATTACGGTGCCTGCAGGCTAGAGGGCTTGATCTCTGGGCCTACAGTGCTGCCCCCCCCCCGAGGGGGGGACAGCAATTGAGAATGGCATGGAGACACTTGTCTGTAATCCCAGCTCTTAGGAAGCTGTAAACAGACGGATCACTAGAGTCCGATCTAGTAGTGAGACCCTGGAGACTCTGGAGAGCCTTCCCTAAAAACACAAAAAATACAAAAAATAAAATCAGGAACAAAACAAGGATGTCCACTGTTTCCACTATTATTCAACATAGTTCTAGAAATGTTAGCCAAAGCAATTAAATAAGAGAAAGAAAAGCAGGAATGATAGGAAAGAAGTTAAATTATTATTTTGCAGATAACATGATACTCTACATAGAAGATTCCAAAACTCCACTAAAAACCTGCTAAATTTAAAAAGCAAATTTGATAGTGTAGCTGGATACAAAGTCAACATCCAAAAATCAATAGCATTCTTGTATACAAATAAACTCAACTTAGAAAGAAATTAGAAAACAACACCTTTCACATTAGTATTCAAAAAAAATGAAATAATTTGGAATCCATCTAATGAAAGACAAAAGACTTGTACACTGAAAACTATAGTTCTGTGAAAAAGAGAAGAGGATATCAGAAAATTAAAAATTTTCTTGCTTTAGATAGGACAAACCAATATAGTAAAAATAGGCATAATTCCAAAACTGTTATACAGAGTTAATGCAATTCCGATCAAAACTCCAATAGCATATCTCACAGAATTAGAGAACACAATCCTAAAATTCATTTGGAGCTAAGAGAGACCTAGAGCAGCAAAAACAAGGCAGGTAGCATCACAGTCCTTAACTTAATATTACACTATGAAGCTATTGTGATTAAAAACAGTGGGTACTCACTGGCCAAAAAAAAAAGACCTGAGGATCAATGGAACAGACCAGAAGAAACAAAAACAACTTCAGACATACTCAGCCACCTTATCTCTGACAATGGTGCCAAATACATTCAGTGGTGCTGGAAACACTGGCTCTGCACATGCCAAAGATTAAAACTGGACCCATATTTTTCAACATTCACTATACTAAATTCAAAATGGATCAAAGATCTAAAAATTAAAACAAAAAATTAAATTAAATTTAAAAAATTAAAACAAACATTAAATCTGCTGAGAGACAGAATAGGTAAAACTCTTGAAGAGTGGAGTACGCAAGAACTTCATTAATAAAACCTCAATGGAACAGAATTACAAAGATTCAACAACCAGGATTTCATCTTATTAAAAAGTTCTTGCATAGCAAGAGAATCATCAGCAGAGTGAAGAGACAACCCATAATGTGGGGAAAAATGTTTGACAGCTGTTCCTTAGACAAAGGATTACTATTGAGAACATATAAAGCACTCAAGAAATAAAAATAATACAATGAAATAAGTTATCTCCCAAATTTAAAGACCCAATCCAAAAATGGGCATCTAAGATCAATACACACTTCTCCAATGAAGAAATACAGCAACAAATACACATGACAAAATGTTCTGTATCACTGATCATTTGAGAGATGCAAATGAAAACAATGAGATTCCATATCACCCCGGAAAGAATGGCTATTATCGAAAGAAACAAGTCCTAGAGGGACTGTGGGGTAAAAGGAACCCTTCTACACTGATGCTGGGAGTGTAGACTGGGGCAACCACTGTGAAAATCAGTGGAGATTCCTCAAAAAAAATCTAGGATTAGAGGTCCCATTTGACCCAGCTATTTCTCTTCTAGATGTTTTCCCAGGAGAATTTAAAACATCATACCACAGCAATATATGTGCATCCATGCTTACAGCAGAAAAACTTCTAATAGCTAGACCTAGGAAACAACCCAAACGTCTGTCAACCTAGGAATGAATAAAAAGATGTGGTCTTTTTATATAATGCTATACTCAGCTATAAGGAAGGATAAAGTAGATATTTTTATAGGCAAATGGATGCAATGTGAGACCATACTTATACATGAAATAAATCAGACTAGCATGTGTAAACACTGTATTGTCTGCCTAGTATGAGAAAATCAAAAAGTAAGATGCAAAATGTACAATAGATACTGTAAAATAAGAAACTTCAAAAGGAAAAAGAAACTGGAATAGGGAAAAGAAAAAGAAAAGAAATGTAAAAATAACCAACAAAAACCAATACAGTTATACTAATTTCTGTTAGTTCATTGAAAAGAAAGGTTTGTGTTAATACTGTTTGGACAATTAAATGCCAGTATCTTGTACTGCCTTCAAAGGGAAATAATCAAAAGTCTAATTAGCAAAGAAAGAACCCTTTAGTTTTTTCAAGCAAAATAACATACAAATCAAGAACTCATCTCTAAGGTCCCATGCTAGTTCCAAATACCCTAGTGAGGAGCTGGGGAGATAGCTCAGCAGAATAAGCACTTCCCTGGCAAGCACATGGGCCTGAGTTTAACCCCTGGTTCTGGGAAAAAAAAAAAAAACAAACAAATACCCTAGTTTCTACTTCTTTATATCAACATAAAGTTCAAATATATTTTTAGGAAAAAAGATCTATTAAGATTTGGTTAAAGGGGGGGCTGCCAAGGAGATGGCTCAGTAGGAAAGTGCTTGGCTGGCAAACGCAAGGATCTGAGTTCAATCCCCGGTTCCGCAAAAAAAAAAAAAAAAAAGATTTGGTTAAAGGGCTGGTGAGACGGCTCAGTACAATAAGTGCTTCCCTGGCAAGTGCAAGGACCTGAGTTCAATCCCCGGATCCAGGAAAAAAAAAAAAATTGGTTAAAGCAGTAGAATGTTTTCTCATCAATAAAGTATGGATAACAACTTTAAATAGTTAAGGTGGTGTTTGATTATTTACTCTATCACAGAACATAATCTAACTTTCATTTTTTGTCTCTTCAATACAAAATCTATTATTTCTTGGTACCTACCTCCTGACAAAAACAACTCTTTGAAGTCTTAACCTTTAAATATGGCAAACCATAATTACTTTTTACATGTTCTTTTAGGTTAATCAAGTTTTGGAAGAAAAGGCGTTTAAAAACACTCCAGAGCAGTTTACCAATTGGTCCTGTGAAATTTGTCCAAATGAATGTAACAGGCATTGGTACAAAATGGTACCTAGCCCACATCCTTTCATCACTCAGCTTTCCAGAGCAGATGCTCAATATCTTACCACAGAGCACCTCAAGGCCTTACCTGGTCACATCACATTAAGGAGAAATGCAAAGACCTGATACCCTTCCCTCCTCAAAGCATTAATCTCTACTAACAATGGCAGACAATGTTGTGCTTGCCCCTTAAATGAACAACTCACAGACATGTTCTATACTATCCCTTGGAGTTTGCCACATGAGAGGCGGCCCAACCACATATGATGACAACCTATTCTTTAAGGCATCCTGTAATTGTTCTCTATATTTTCTTCCTTCTCACTTCTGATCTCCACTATCAGAACTTTCTGGATTCTTCAAATGAAATGGTTGTTAGGATCAAGTGTTCAATACCACAAAATACCACCTAATACAACTAACAGTTCTATATTTATTAGGAATTCCTGTTAACACTGATTTTCAGAAGTTGTAAGACTGCATAATTAGAAAAAAAGGAGAGACTGGAAAATATAAATTAAAGCTATACTGAGATATCATCTCTCTCATCTATCAGACATACAAAATCATTTTACAAATGTGAATGGGAAAACAGCAGTTGTTCACTGCTAAAATATTAAAATCAAGCAGCACCTGAAAGAATATGGCAAAAATGAATGAAAATTAAATGCACATTTATCTTTTCATGAAAAATAACTCTTAAAACCAGCTGTGGAATATATACAGTCAAACAGAATACTATGCATCCAAACAGGAGGACTATTACTATATGATGCTATCAACTGATCTCCCAAATATTAATTATATACTATATTTATTTATATTTTTAAAACTAGTACGATAAATACAATTGCTTAAGAAAAGTAACATAGGGGCCGGGAAGAAGGCTCAGTAGCATAAGTGCCTGCCTATGAAGCGCAAGGTCCTGAGTTTGATCAAGTATAAAAAAGAAAAAACAACATAGCTACAGAGGAAGAAGAGTGTACCTTAATCTCAAGTGACACACATGTTTAATAAACTTACAGAACAAAATCAAACCCCAATTTTTAAATACAAATTACTAAAAGTAAAACAAATGGCTCAATCACATGTTAAGTTGAAGCCCAGAGAGATCACATGAGAATTTAAGCACATTGAAATGTCACTTTCAATGGTAAATCCCAGTAGAACACAGGCAAAAGAAAATAAAAACACAACTGTTTTCAGTTATAATATTGGTGGTGCTTGTTTAAATTCATTTTAAAATACAGTATATAAAGTAATTGTATATATTTTGTTACATGTTATGTTTGATGTTTAGGTTAATGTTAATATAAATTAATGACTTAAGTAGGTTTTATATACTTGTGTTTCTTCTACAATTCATATTTAAAT
>NW_004524686.1:3037905-3038859 GCF_000260255.1 Octodon degus | reverse complement strand
ACACACACACAAGCTTAAATTTCTGATTGTGACATAAAAATGATCTCAGATATTTTCAACAAAACTAGGAATTCTGTTTGGGATGATCTAATTTAAAATACAGTCTATGAACTATTCCCCTAAATAAAACAATCAAGATAGTCCACTGGAGCTCTCAACTTTAACGCCATCTTCTTAGAAACCTCTGCACCATGAGAGCCAAGTGGAAGAAGAAGTGAATGTGCAGACTGAAACGTAAAAGAAGAAAGATGAGACAGAGGGAGGTCCAAGTAAAATAGCGTGTACACTCCTGGAGACCAGAGGGGCAGAAATAAAGAATGCTGGAGGCTGACAATGCTGGTGAATGTTTCGGACTGCATGCTGTCTAGAATGTCTCAATGGATTAGAACTTCATTGCTATCTGATCGCCAAGATCACCTCAAAGAAAGAGCCACCTGGTTCAAACTAAGCAGTCTCCTGTTTTTATGCCCCGCACCTGTGGCATTCTGGACGACTTCTGTTCTCGCTTTTGGTTGAGTGTAAAGTATGTACAATAAATCATCTCTTCTGTGTTTTTTTAAAAAAGTCATAAAAACAAACTAAGTCTAAGGAAACTCGCCTCTTTATCAACACTTACAAGACCATCTTTAAAATTAATTAGATTACAGGTATCTTATTTAATCTATCCCTTGCTAATTTTAATGGTTATTTCAGACTGATATATTTTCATTTATCATCAGTGTAAAAATAAATCAGTTTCTGCAGCTCCCTGATTCAATGCTCAAAAATAAAATTTGATTATGTAAAAATGATTCAAAATTTTGGTAGTGTACTATAGAAAACTTAAATAGAAGCTACTTTTTGAAATAATTGACTCTTCAAAAATGTGAAAGAGCTAGGCTTTATATAAAGCTAAATGAACAATATACAATTAGCATGTGCAAAGCCCTAACTTCGATCCTGAATGCTAAAAAA
>NW_004524686.1:3028011-3032470 GCF_000260255.1 Octodon degus | reverse complement strand
TGCCTCCCTAATGTAAGAACTTGAAAGAATAAATAAAATGCAAAAGATTAAAAAGAAAATACACCCAGTATTGAAGTAAATGTCATCTTTTTTATATAAGGGAAAATCGTTCTAATTTCTAGCTATGTGGCAAGGTCACTTCGTCTACAGCTACAATATACTTCAGAAATTTAAACCAATTCCATTACCTACCTTTTACAAGAACACCTGCTAAAAGTCATCACAGATTCTTAACACACTCAGAAAATAAAAGTACATCCCAGAACTGGCACTACATAGTCCAGCAGTTTTTTCTGTTTTATCACGTGATTGGTATTTACATTCCACAATAAAAGACTTTTTAAAAGTTTTTTTAAAGAAATAAGTATGGCTCTCTTTAAAGTTATTAATTACATAAAAATTAGAATTTTAACCATTTAGCTTCACACTAAGTAAAAAATATCAGGATAAATCAATACTCAAAAACTTAGCTACTGAACTTTTTAACAAAGGTTTTCCACAAAATATAGTTCATTTCAGAAGGCACAAGATCATCACTGTCATAACTAAGTTATAAAAAGTACAAACAATGAAAAGTTCAAAACAAGGGTTTCTTTTGCTCAATATGCAAGTCATTATAATGACTCTGAATTACATATTTAAAATCTATTATTTTGTCAAATTATTAAGGAAATTTCAAAAAAGAATTTAAAACCCATGATGAACAAGAGAAAAATAAAGAGCATTAAACACTCTGGCACTGGGAGCTGGAGAGTCTTACCATTGGCAGCGCATTGATGTGGGGATGTGCAACTGAATATCCGGGACAGCCAAGCACAAGCTGCTGTTGCTGATGAGAGAAAAAGAAAGGAAAATATTCAGTGTGCCCTAGAACAAATTCAGTTTAAGATCTTTAATTTCAAACTGTTCTTTGTTTGAAATAATCTTTAATACTTGAATGTTTTGGCCAGTGAAAATCTTCCCCCAAGCAAAACTGCTATCAAAACAGCAAAAACTAAGTGCCTCAGTTGTTAATAAATGAACAAAATGGGACTCAAAGAGATGAATCTGAACACAGGGTGTTCTCAACCCAATTAACTTGACTCATGTAAATATTACTGCCCTGGGGACCTATAGACTATCATCATAATATATAAGCACAAGTCATAAAACATGATGTAATATTGCATTTTATATATTTTGATCAATAAAGAAAACTATAACTTGTTTGAGACACCATCAGACTGTTCATCCATAATTTCAGAGTTTACATTTCACAGGGCTCAACCCACGCACTCTCAGCTGGTACGACACAGTACATTACACTCCAGGAACCCTTCACGAAAATGTGAAAGTCAGTAATTTACATTGTTTCAGAAAATGGGCCCTCTCAGGTGCAACGCTGGGAACCACTACAGGTTCCACCCTATGCTACAGTGAAGGACACTTTTCTCCAAGAATGCCAGACTGGTAACAGGCTGATACCACAGAAAGGAGGGTTATCACAACATTCACCTCCAATATCAAAGAGGTGAATCAACTGAGTAAGCACTGAAAAGAGAACTAAAAAATATCCTGAATAACTGCAGAACTATTTGTTGTAAGGGGGAAGGCGTTGTTTTGGTTTGGGTTGTTGTTTTAAAATGATATTCACTGCGCTCACAAAAATACTTTAAGTTTTCTGAGGTTTGACCCTCCCGTTTTATCTTTGACTGAAACATACAAAAATTAGACACTACCAGACTCCATTCACCTCAGCATTAGTACTCATGAAAATCATGCATTTTACCTTGAAGTTTTCATGATTTTTGAGCTAAAGCTATAAAGTGCTGCTTGTTATCCAAAAATCACCAAACACTGTTATCAGAAAGATGTTTTTTTGTTTGTCTTTTTCTTCTTTTTTTGTGGCTGGCTATTAGATTGAACTACCCTACGGGCAGGGCTGGTATAGCATGTGGTGCAGGGGATTGAACTACAGTCCCTACAACTTGCCTAAGCTTGCCTAAACAGGCATTTTAGACCATTGAGCTATCTCGCCGGCCCCCAATCAGAAAGTTTTTGATATGTACATTCTATTTATTCATAAATATCTGAGGATACTCTGAAATTATTAGATCATTTCATAGGAGGTGAAAAGTTTACTTTTGTAGTTTATAATAAGCATCAGTTCTAGCACTGTATTACTTTTCCTACTGTTGCTTTTATATGGACTTCCTTTGTAAAAATCTTTTTGTGGTATTTGGTTAAAACTAGATAGTATAATTCACAAAGTAATCAAACGTAAGTAAATAAGTAAACTGAACTGCAGTAATCTAACACATGGCAATTCCAGAACTGGAAATAATGAACAGGACGGCCACCAGTGCCTTGTGGGACTCCAACTCTCCTCCAAGAAACATGGCAGCACAGTTACACACACAGATAACATAGTTATAAGTTCAATTGAGGGTGTGGATTTGACCGGCTTCAGCCCATGTTAGAAATACAATGTGTTAATCAAAATCAAGCACAAAGAGATTAATACACTCTACTCCAAGACATTCTAGTTTTCACCCATGTGTATGTGTACAATACACATTTATTTTTCCAAAATATTAGATCACTCCAGTTGTTTTCCTCCTCGCCCTGGCACTTTCTTTTAACTTTACTGTGATCAGTGAGTCTCTCACCACCCTTCAGAGATATATCTAATGTCTTCACTGATCAATATTCCTCTCCTGTCTTCAAAAACTTATGTATAGACAGAGAAAAATAAGAATAACTTGAGCTTTTTATTTAAAAAAAAAAAAATCAGTTCTTTCACACAGAATCATGTAAACATGTCCTCAGTGCTGTCATCTGAAAAATGAAGCTACACTTTGAGATGATTTTTTATTAGACAGCTTGAGAACAAACTCGAACAGAGGGCCGGGAAGATAGCTCAACAGTATAAGCACCTACCTGGCAAAAGCAAGGTCCTGAGTTTAGTCCCCAGCACCAAAAAAGGGTCAAGCAAACTAACAACCAACTATGGAGCCAGGCACAATCGCAAACATCCCAGCACAGGACAGGCTTAGACAGAAGGATCACAAGTTCAAGGCTAGCCTTGGCCACATAGCAAGACTATCTGAAAAAAACAAAAGGGAATAAACTATAACTTAAAGTCCTATTATATACCCCCTAAAGATATCTTCATGTAGAATATTTACAAATATCAGCTCATTATAGCTACTTACATAGGTAAAAGGACACACAAGTTATTACAAGGGTATGCATTAAAGGCCAACAAGAAGCTCCTAAACAACAACAAAATCTATGAGGTGTGATTTACAATGAGATGGTTATAAAATCAATGGAAAGTATTTTTAAAAATACAAGCATCAAGGGAACAAAAATGATGCAGAAAATGGGTTGGAAATAAACTGTTAGTGAGCAAAAATGGCAGCAAAACAGTGTCCATGAATTTTGCCAACACCAGCTAATGCTCACCATGGCAAACAGTGATAAGAAATATCATCAATAATTTTATTTATTTTTATTTATTCTTTTGAAACCATTCTCACTGTGTAGTAGTGCAGCCTGCCCTTGATCTCAATAAGTAGCCCAGATTGGCTTGGAACTCACAGTGCACCTTCTGCATCAGCCTGCCAGAGTGCTGGGATTATGAGTCCATGCCACCACACCCTACGGCCTCACTATTTTTCCAATTAAGAGAAAATATTCACATATTTTAAGAAAAAATGGAAAACAGAACTTCCTTCTCTAAGTGAGTCAACAAATGCTTTCTTTGTCTCCCTGCCCTCTCCACCCTGGACAGAGTGTCTTGCGGTGTTATGCTGGTCCTCACTTCAGTATGTAGCCCAGTTTGGCCTTGAACTGGTGATTCTCTTGGCTCATATTACAGGCATGAGCCGCTGTATCCAGTTCTTCCCACATTCTCTAAGAACCCTAAATCATTATGCATTCCAGAGGTAAATATGTGAAGTAGGAAGTAAACTGTATTTGTAATTAGTTTTAAAAACAAGTTTGTAAAACTAATTTCAGACAATTACATCTGAAATTGCCAATTTCAAATTCATGTACTAACATCTAAGCAATTAAAGATTCCATCAACAATAAAGCATCTGTATATTATAAATGAGTTCTCCACTAACAGTCCATATTACCTAAGAAAATACAAAGCTTGACTCTCCTTCAGAAGACTAAGAAAAAAACTAATAAAAAGCCTATATTTTAAGTAAAATTAAATGGCAGATTTTAAAAAATTAAAAGTAGCTTCTAAATGAGTTATTTGCTTTGCAACAGACAACAGAATTGATGGGAAGCAGGGAGGAGGAGAAGGGAAGGTAAAGAAAAAGGTTTTAATTAACTACTATACATTTAACATAAAACTGTTCCATTAAGTTGCTATATACTAATACAAACATTCAAGTAAATCTTACTAAAACATGTTAAATAAATAAATAAGTAAATAAAGATCTCTGCCCTCACAAAGCTTAGC
>NW_004524686.1:3009507-3026671 GCF_000260255.1 Octodon degus | reverse complement strand
CCTGGCAAGCGCAAGGGCCTGAGTTCAATCCCTGGTTCCACAGAAATAAATAAACAAATAAAAAAATTGGGACACTACCAAGTTACATGATGTTACAGTAACAAGTAGTTTCTACAAGTACTTTAATTCAGTGCTACTCTAACAAATATGAATACAAAAATGTAAAAACAACTATTACTATCAACAGACATTCCCTACAATTTCTGTGTTTTCATTTTGATCCTGTCAATTACTTCAGGTCAGAACAAAGTAACTGGGAAGACAAAATTACATAAAAGATTTATCCATAAGCCTGAGGTTCCCTGTGACTGAAGTTTGTCACTCTGTTCCAGTGTTTTTGGAGAATGAGGGGAAAATGGGCAGATTACTCCAGGGAATCGGGTCTCCCTTTACCATGAATTCCTAACCTCAAGGTCCTAGAAAGCAAGACATACTTATATTTGGTCCTGTGGAATCCCCACAAGGAAGAATAAGCCTTGAAAGAACATGGATACTAAATATTTTCAAATCTTTTAGGTTTACTGGTAGTTAACATATATGGAATCCAACAATGTACATAATTATACGCTTCTCTCATTCTATTGCACATAGTTGTATTCCTTTCTTAATTCTCTCCTCCGGGCTGGTGAGATGGCTCAGTGGTCTAAAGCACCTACTTAGAACAAGCTTAGCAAAGCACAGGGACCATGGTTCAATCCCCCAGCACCACATGCCAGTCAGCCCTGCCCCCAGGTGGGCTGAGCTGGCCACACACACATACACAAATAAATTAATTAAAAAAAATTCTCTCCTACGAATCTTAACATTTTAAGTTCTTTTTCTAGCTCAACTAAATCCCCTATTCATTCATTCCCACATTCCTTTATGGCCAGGAAATTTCAATTGTAAGCTTTTTACAAAATACAAAACATAAGTGACTTTACAATTTTTCGTGTATATTCATACAGTCACTTGTTCAATATCTTCACTACCTTTCATTTCACATACTCATCCATTCTTTACCAAATACCAGAAAGTCAGGCAGATAAAAATTACTCGAAGACTTACAATAAAACTACAAAGAAACAATGACTACTGCTTTACTGAGGATGAAACTGCACTACCTACTTTTAGAATAATGTTAGGAAAACTAAGTAAGATGATACATATCATATAATACTATTTGGGAATTAAAGAACACTTAAATGGTAGGCACTGTTTTTCCTAGATTTTATGTATGTGGTTGAAAATACTGAGTGATTCTTTATGAGAATTGTAGATCTGCCAAAACAGTCATTCTATACAACAAAATTGAATACTGTACTATGTACACTTACAGACTTTAAGCAGCTTATTTTATGAAAACAAAAATGATATTGTTTCTAAACTGTCACAAGCATTCTGATAATGGGATATGATTTCTAAATTATGTATTGGATTTTTTTTTTTAAAGTGGTAAAGATGACTGCAATGAAAACTAGAAGTAGGTCAAGGTTATGGCCCCTAAGCATGCATAAGGGCATGCACACATATTCCTAGATACTCAGGAAACAGAGGCAAGAGGCTCAGCTGAGCCTGGATATTTGGGGCTTATCTGAGCAATATGGCCACAAGCTACCTCTTTTTTTAAAATTAATTTTTTTTAATGTTTTGGTCTCTGAAAAATGATGTCTAAATTTTTAACTAGCATCATAAGCAAACATTTACAATATTGAGTATTGTGTTAACCACTGTCCTTTTTTTTTTTTTAAATGTCAGTTCACTATTATTATTCCTTTCCCCTGGCTTCCAAATATAGTAGTACCAACTATTGACTAAATCATAAGCACTGAAAGCCTGGGAAAGACATTTTCAATGACAGCACATTAAAGGCTTTACTAAGCCTTCCTCATAATCATGCAATACTTAAAAGTAGTGTCTTTATTTTAGTTTTGACAAATGCATAGGTTACATACGAACAGTTAAGAGATTTTTCTCCTAGATCTGACATGAAAATACTTTTAAAATGGTAACAGGAAGTAACTTGCAGGTTTCCTTCAATGCAGTTCCTTCTCTACATCTACAGATGTTGGTGACTGAGATAAATCAATGCACTCTATATATTCTATTAACGTGCACCATTCCTAGTGCAGTTGTAAAGATGTTAACCATTTGAGTCAATCTGTATTAATCAATTCCAATTTGATTAATATAGCAATCTGTATTAATCAATTCCAATTTGATTAATACAGTGAGTGGCTTTCTAAGCTGAGAGAAGTCAGCAAGTCCCACTTAGAGCTATAATAAATTCTACTTTATTTCCATGTCATTGATGGGGAGAAACATAAAAGCAAAAACTGGCAACTTCTGACAAAGCGCAGAAAAGCAGTACTGAAGAGAAGTTCACTGGAAGGAAATAAAAGAACATCCATCAAAAACTGGGCATTCCAGCTCATCAACTTGGTATTTTTTCATATTATTCAAAGTAGCATAATTTGAAGAGTCCAGAGCCAATGCCAATTTATAAATTTCTTAACAGTGTATGCTTTGTGATTGCTTTTCTTTTCCTCACTTACCAATTTATCTACCATTTGCAGCCAGAACTCAATACTTAGTTGTAGAATGTTCAGGCTGTAAGTACCCTATATTATAGTAGTTCCACTCCACGCCAGTATAGAAGTTCCAGATCTCAAAGTAGATTCTTTCAGTGTCACCTGATGAAATAAAATCTAGTCTTCTTGAAAATACAAACATACATGCATAAAACCACCTAATTATAACTAGAGGTTTATATGCAAAAATGTCACTAAGATATTAAACACATTCTTTTAAGTAAGCTGAAGGCACACAGTAAATATTAAAAAATCTTGCAGATAAAAATGGGTAATGGTAACCAAGAAAGGACTAAAATACAGTAAAATTTCTTAACACTTATATCATGAGTAATAGGTACAACTACAAAAGAACACTCATTGTTACATGCATTCATTATATGTACTCAAACTGCCATAGTAGTTAAAGAAAAAAAGTCCTGAAATTTCAATTTTTAAAAGCACGAAGTACCAAGAAATGCACTTTCAGAGACAAGATGAAACAAACGAGGCCTTTTCTTCCACATGTTTCCATCACCAGGTATCATTAACATTGAGTCTAATAGCTTGTAAATTGACCTAGTTAAGTTTTCACTTAAGATTTTTTTAAATCACAAGTCCAAACCAGATAATCTAGATAACAATATTTCTACATAAAATTAAGATATGGATTGCCAGGGCCGGGAGATGGCTCAGTAGAATAAGCGTTTGCCTGACAAGCACAAGGGCCTGAGTTCAATCCCCGGTTCCACCCAAAAAAAAAAAATAATAATAATAATAATAATAATAATAATAATAATAACAATAATAATGATTACAGTAAAAGATATGGATTGCCATATCATTTTCTAGCTCAAAACAAAGATCATAAAGGAGAGGTAAAGTGAGCAAACTTAAGGAAGACTGAAGAATGCCCATTTGAGAATTCTTAATAGGCTCATTAGTCACATTAGGCGCACTGATTTATTATTTACTAGTGCTTGCTATTTTGCCAGGCATCATTAGAGATAATACATATAATAGGTATGGAATATTTTAAAGTTGCAATCCTTCATATCCCAGGGTCTTCGTACTGAGCTAGGTCCCAAGCCCGTTATTTATTTTTCATACAAGTCTAAGTTGCATAGGCTGGGTCTGAACTTGTGATCTCCTGCCTTAGCCTCCTAGATTGCTGATAACAAGCAAGCACCATAGGGCCCAGCTAAGAAAACTTTTTGAGGTTTATGTTCCAGTAGATAAAGACTAGCAAAATGTATGCACTATATTTCTCAAGTTGAACTTCAAGAGATACTTAACATTGTATTACTGTAACCGATTGGGTATAGTGACTGCAAATACAAGATAGCAACATCAGATGACAACTATAGAAAAATGGGGCTTGTTCAAAGTATAAACATGTAAAACTTGGGCAATTAGGTTTCGAGAAAAAAGAAACCAAAGCAGTCGATACGTCAGAAATACTTACATCCTACTCAAGTAAGTTTTCTCACAGAAACTCAACTTAAGTTAAATGTGGTGGTCCTGTTTCCCTTATTTTTCCAATGAATGGCTGCATTCCTATATATCTAGAACTTCTCTTGAAGTAATAATGACTGGAGGTAGGTAATCAAACCCAAGGCAGAATGATCTTTAAAGAATGGTTGTTGGTATACTGCCTGTTTATTAAATGCCACACAACAACACATATTGTAATTGCTCTGAATTTAAAGTAGGAAATGTTGCACTGATGGTTTATATCTGGTGTAGGTAAGAGCACTGGCACTAATGTTGCAGACCATTTTAGCTCATACTCCCATGATCATCTACTGTTGCTCTAGAATCACTATCATGCTTGGATGGTTGGGTTCTAAAAGTATAAAAGGTAACCACACGACACACATTAACATTCCAAGGAATTCTTAGGCCATGTGTTAATCTGTATTTCAACTTCAACAATTTTCTTCAAAGTCATTTTACTGCAGTGTTCTCATTACTCATTTCTTCCTCTATGCCTTTCTACTTGTTACATGGGATTTCAAGGAGAAGACAGCTAAGATTTTCTCCTAAAAGAGTGCCCTTGAGGAAATAACTAAGCAAAATAAGTGTCATCCCAAAATGCAGTATAAGGCAAATTTAAACCAACAGGTACGTCACCAACCTTTAAGCAACTATGAAGGCCAATTTCCTGAACAACTCAAAGTCACCCATAAAGACCCAAGTTATAGAGCACAGAATTAGTAATCTTAATTTCTCATTACTCTCCAACATGTACCCCTCCCTAAACTGATATAACAAGATTATTTCTAGTGTTGCATTGTTTACTTCAGTATTTTTGTTGTAATAGCTTTCCCTGTCTTGCCCTAACTAGACCTATCTAGACATGACATTTTTCAAAATCAAAATCTAGCTCCTTTCTCTCACTGCTAAAAGACAGCAATGCTTTTTCCTCTCCTCTGAAGAATGCCAATAATATGCCAGTCATTTTACAACACTGGAAAATAGGGTCCAAGCAAATTAAATCATATGATTTCCTCCAAATTATAAGCAGCTAATGGCAAAGGCTGTACTATAATCAAGGTCTTCAAATTTAAAACCTTATCTGTACATCACTTGAACATTATTTTCCACATTTACCTGACCATAGCTCCTCAGTTAAAAATTTACACTGTAGTCTCTGCATCTGAATTCCTGAAATTCAACATATCCTTCAAAACCCAGGTCAAATACAATCGTCTCCCACAAAATTCTTTGACAGTCCTAACTCATATTTACTTTTACTTCTTCCAAATGTAGCACATACTAGTATCATAAAGGGTACCATTTTTTATACTTTGTACTACCTCATTTTGTCCCCAAAACAACCTAATAAGGCAGGAATTTATTAGCTGTATTTTACCAATGAGCCTCAAGATGTTAAACAATTTGCTCACATTTACACAATTATTTACAATAGTTACTCTAAAGAGCTGAGGTACTCTCAACAATGTCTAGGAACTTTAAATATTTACAAGACCTTAATGTCAAAACTCATGATCTGAATCTTGCTCCAGAATTCTATTATATCCTCTGATTTCTTCCTGTAAAATCCTATAGATGCTAAAACCAGAGCGAACATAATCTTAATGTAACCCCAAGAAACTGAAACACACACATGCGCAAATATTATTCAAAATTGTCAATGTCATAAAACAGAATGACTGAGGAACTATGTCACCTTAAAGATTAAAGAAACATGGTAACTAATCTGACATGCTGATAACTGCCGAAAGGAGAAAACTGAGAATTCATTATTCTATCGTTTTATGTATTTGCAAATGTTTCACAGTTTGAAGTTATAAAAACAACTTAGGGCCAGCAAGATAACTCAGTGGACTAAGAGCCGGTATAGGCAAGAACAGGGACTAGGGTTTGATCCCTAGCACTACCTGCCACACCAGCCCCAGCCCAGGAACACTGAGGGGCAGACAGGACATGATGGCCCACACCTGCAATCTCAGCCCTGGGGAGGCTGAAAACATGAGGGTCACTACTTGTCTGAGCTGCGTAGTGAGACCCTGTAACAAATACATACATACAGAAACCTCAGTAGTTGTCAATCTCTTTCCTTCCACAGCTGACCTCAAGAATTCCCAAATGTCACTTCACTTTCAAATATACTTCTTTTCCAAACAATGTGAAAAGTTTAAACCAAATTTGTTCACACATAAATTATATATACATACACTAAGTGTCTCTTAAAGTGAACTCTCTGAGGGAAATGGTCTTATTTGGTGACTTCACAAATTCTGTGGTCTACTGGGATTGTGTAAGACATTTTGTCATTGACACTAAATCCTGGCTCTCTTTGGCACGAGGGAAATAAATTCTCAGAATCCCACCGAGCCTACTACTCCTCACGAGATATTCAGAAGGTAAGCCTGATTCTGTTCAATTGCCTTCATCCCTAATATACTTTTAATTTTACAAGTGGTCTTGAATGTTAACTAAAGATATAAAATCTATAAAAAGCTGCAAATAAGGAAGAGTCATTAATTAGTAGAAACCTGGAATTAGCCCATCATCTGTGGAAAGGGCTTGAAGGAAAAACAACAATGTTCACTCCTAATTCCACAAAGAAAAAAGAAAAAGGTAATCCTAGCATATAAATTAGTATGAAGGTGAAATCACTAAGAGTTGGAAAGTTTTATTCTGTAATAGAATACACAAGTTAATTTTTATGATACTGATAATGCCAACAAAATAGTGCTTTGAACATTGTGTTTTCTAAGTGGAATACATTAAGTGTTACAATGTTACAAAAATGAATAGATTTCCTCCTTCTCTAAAATATAAGATGTAAGCCTGTGTTACAGCCTCTTGAAATTTGGAGAATATCAATACAGGTTGGTTTAACAGATTTGGTGATAGGACTGAAAGCAAACAAAGCAAACGCTGTGATGCTCTGTGTATCATCTGTTGCAAAATTAAGAATGAGTCAAAGTTTGGACCCTAATACATTTTACGATTTGCCCCAACAGGAGTTTGAAATTTGGATAAGTCTTGAAGAAAATAAGATCTGTGATCTAAGATGTTCCAAGTCCACCAACAGTGAAGCCACACTGTTGGAAACTCAATTTTGATAGACTGGTTTTCATATACTTATAGTCCAGTGTGAAGAAAAGTAGAATTCCTTTTTAAGTGGCTGTTGGCAGACAGAGCTAAATAAGGTAACTGCAAAAGGAAACGGGGTTCTTTAAGTAGTGGTGATAGCTGCAAATCACGAAGAGATTGTTACCTATATACAGATGAATGCCTGAATATTAGCTTTTGGAGGTTCATCCAAACAGCAAACAATTAGTGTCTACCTTTCAAATCCAATGAAATAGCTTATCATAGTTCGGGGGGGGCGGGGTGGGGGGGATGCTTAACACAATGAACTTTCCAATACTGTTAATCATCTCAAGCAGAAGACAGCCATAGGAGGAAAACAGGATGTGGAGTATTTCCCCTACTTTCTGTTGTCTTGTGTTTGTAACCAGTGTGTGAATGAAGTCATTCACCAACTCCTGTAGGATCATGACAAGAAGTTGCAGTAACAGTCTTTAGGTGGCCCATTCAAAACTAGGCAAAGGAGCAGGGCTGGAGGCACCCGCTTAGAACACCAGTACTCAGAAGGCTCAGAGTTCAAAGCTATCTTGAGATACTATGTGAGATCAAGATTAGTCTAAACTAGCCCGTCTCCAAAAAAGCAAAGAAAAAAAGTACTACTTTTAACATATATTGAATACCTTAAAAAACTTACAGGAACTTAATACATGTGTATCTAATTCATACATATTCAAACAACAATTTAAATTTGAAGTCCTAAAAAGTTATGATTACATAACATCACACTAGCTGATTTGCTGCGGATTACTGCACAATGGTGTACATCCAAACCAACACCATATAGTTTCTGTTTGAAGCATACTGTTCCCAACCAAGAACTTTTGAGCTACAACTCAAAGAGGAATTTGGAATTATCTTTAAAACAAAAGCTCTGAGAACTGAGCAAATAGGATAAAATTCTAAAGCATGGAATAGGTGAAGTTCAAAATTTTTGCCTATTTAAAAGATTACCTCAAAAATCTTACTTCAAAGATAAAAGACATCTAATTTTTTTCATGCTCCCAAATCTATTTAGGGTAACAGAATACTTTGAAGTTAAAAAGCCATATAGCTAAAGGATCTTACATTATTCTATCTGAAAGCCAGGTGCTTAAATTCATTCATATGGCTTCATTAGATCGTATTATTATTATTATTAGGTTTCTCTAAGCCTCAAAACATGATTCAAACAGAACCATCTAAAGTACAAATACATACTAGTACATTTTTCTCCCAAGTACATTTTGAACAATCTACTCCTCTAATGGATCATTTAAAAACAACATGCCCTAAATCAGGTAACTTTGATTTTCCTGAAAGGATGACAATAAAATTCCATTTACACTATAACAATTTAAATTTTTCTGAAATTTATAAATGCTTTTGTCAGTCTGGAATCTACCAATCACAAACAATCAAAATCTGTTATTAGACTAATACTTTAATCTCTAGTTCCCACTTCAATTTGGTTCACTGGTACTACATGCCTCATCCCATAGTTCTTGGCATTACTTACAGAACAGGTTTACCCTGAGAAGCTAAAAGGTACCAGTTCACACAAAAAGACTAATTTTCATGGTAATGCATAACAACAATCAAAAACTGGAGTGCTGCTGTAACATAAGCCTTCAAGACAACAGCGCGTTTTCTGTCCTCATTATACTACCTGACAGAAGCCTGAGAAGGGAAAGCTTCACAAATGTGAAAGTACAACAGTCAAATGGAAACTGATTTTTTAAAAAATGTATTTTTATTAGTATATATTTGTAGTACAAAACACATTTCCTGTGGGGAATTGCAACATGTACATAATACACCTTAGTTCCTTTTTCCTTTAATCCCTTTTCCTTTCCCTCTCCCTATACCTTTTAATACAACTATATAACCTGCAACTAAGTAGCCACAATCGTAGAAATCTTAAATGTGTGTGTGTGTGTGTGTGTGTGTGTGTGTGTGTGTGTGTGTGTATTTAGGACAAGGTCTCGAGGATCTCACTACACAGATCGGACTCACAGAGATTCTCCTGTTTTCAGCCTCTCAAGTGCTGGGATTGCAGGCATGCACTACCACGCCCAGTCCCAATCTCGATTGCCATCTCAGCTCATCCTGGGGGTGGGGCCGACACAGCAAGCCTGGGATTGATCCCCAGCCACTGTGCTCTGCCTAAGCAAGCACTTTAGTCCACTGAGCTATTAGGCCAGCCAGAAATCTTAAAACTTTTGTTTCATCACAGGAATCATTACTTTTACTGACAACTCATCATTCACAATTGGGGTGCCCATTTTATTCAATATTCTTCATTGTGAGTTCTTTCTGTCCTGGGATTCAAAATCTACCTGCAGCTTCCACTTAATGGGCACTGAAGGCCACACAAAACAAACTAAATGCTTCCTCAAACTACTGGAAAGTCTTTTTTTCCCCAGTCTCTCATCCCAATGTATGTACGCACTACTTACCATTTTAAAAATTTAAAGCATAGCAATATAACCTGATCTCATTATGTCATTCCTAAAATGACTCCTAAAATAAAACAGTGCCACAATCCTTTATTCATTTTTTTTCTTTTCAGAAAGCTTAAAGCTTATTTCTTTCTTTTCTTTTTTCTTTTTAGGGAAGGGTCTACAGGGTGTTCAGGGTCTCACTACTAGATCAGACTTGTAGTGATATCCCCCTCCCCCCTTACAGCCTCCCAAGAGCTGGGATTACAGGCAAATGCCACCACGCCCAGTCTCAATTGCCCTCTCAGTGTGCCCTGGGGGTGGGGCTGGCAAGGCAAGCTCAGGGATCGAACCCCAGCCCTTGCGCCTGCTCGCAGGCACTTTAATACACTGAGCTATTTGGCCAGCCCTTAAAGCTTATTTCTATCTAGAAAATTTAAAGCTTATTCTCTTAATTTGTGCACTGAAGTTCAGTAAAATTCAAACTCTATTCAACTGTTAATAATAGGATCTACACCACATGGCTAAGAAACAGCTTCCTGGACACAGCCCGCTCAGGCCCTCCTCTGTCGCTCTCAGACAGAAGCTGTCTTTCCCCAGTAGACACTCTGCTCTTAGTAACATCTAGGAAGTCCAGTAGAAACACATGAAGAGCTGCCACTAACAGACCCGTCAACGCTGCAAGACACAGACAGGACACCCACACACAGAAGTACAAAGCTGGAACCCTACTGCACAGCACATTAAAATATTAATGTGAAGTAGATCAGATAAGACCCAAAACTCTTAGAAGTAAACGTAAAGTAAGTATTTATAATTTGGGCCTCGGCAATGATTTTTTGTCTTTGCTCTGCTTTTAAACTGCAGGCTGGCCCTGAACTCAAGGTGATCCTGCAGCCTCAGCCTCCTGAGTGCAGTGCTAGAATTATGCACCGCATAATGCGGGGTGTACCCGACATCATGCCCATCCAGGGAATGGTATCTTTTTGGACCAGACATGCCACGCCATAAACCACAAGCAAGAAAAATAGTAAACTGACATGGTAAAAAGTTTAGAGAAAACTCAGAAAAGAGGAAAAAAAATTGCACATCACTTCACAAGAGTATCTGGAGTACATGAAAAAATACCTCAAGTCAAAAAGAACCCAATTTTAAAATCTAGGCAGCTACTCCAAAGAGAAATATACAAATGGCCGATAATCACATGAAAATCTGTTCAACATCATTAGCCAACAGAAAGATGCAATTCAAAAACCACTGTAAGATCCTATTATAGTTTGTTAAGTTATTTAGAAATAATGTGAGAAGTTAGGGCTGGGCTCTCAAAAGGTCAGCACAGAAGACAACTGTGGCTGGAGGTACATTTACTTGATGCCTGGTTTCAAGAGAGAGTAACAACTATACTCATATACTTGCCTAAAGGAAGAACAGCAGTGGCTGTTATTCTAAATAGGCATCAAACACCTAGGGGTGGCAGACCAGGCCTCCTTAACCACCCTTTACAGTAAAGACCTTGTCTGCCCCTGTGTACTTGCTTTGTGTCTTGCTTCCCAATTTGGTCACCATTTAATCAGTATTTATCCAAGGGACTATACTTGTTGTAATCTTACTGACTGTTCTGTCCCATCTCATCCATCCTGTGGTTTTTCTACTGATTGGATAAGTAATGCCTAAGCGACTATACTCATAATCTTACTGTGACTATTATACTTCTGTCCCACCTTGAATTTTCCTCACCTAATGGCTTTGCTGAATAAAATACTCTTGAGAAGAAGGGTTGGTAGGCAACCCACTTTCCAGGGCCCCCTTCTGCCCGGTTAGACGCTTTCTATCAATGAATTCTTGTGCTTTTTTTTTTTTTTTTAAATGATCCTCCTGTCTCAGCCTTCCCAGTACTGGGATTACAGATGTGTGCCACCTTGCCTGGTTCCAGGGCCAGCATGGTATGTGGTATTGGGGATTGAACTCGGGTCCTTGTGCTTGCCAGGCAGGTGCTCAGACCGCCAAGCTATCTCCACCAGCCCCAAACTCACCCTACTCTTAACTTCTGCTGTTCCTAGAATTCATTCTTCAATTTTAGAGAACACAAACTCAGTGTTTCAGGCATCTAGCAGGTTGGGAGCTATAATATTTCTCTTAGTTTGGAATACTTCTCTTATGATTTGGGTTGACAGCCATGTATCATACACCCTTTGTCAATACTACTTGACACGCACTCCTATGGCTATCAACAAAAAAGGCAGTAATAAATATTAGTGAGCACAAAGGAAATTAAAATCTTTGTATCTTGCTGATGGATATATAAAATTGTGCTGTCACATTGGTAAACAGTCTGGTAGTTTCTCAATTTTTAGAATTTAATTAAAAATAATGAATTATTAGAATTTCAAAAAATATCTGGCAAAAAAATGACAAATTTACACAAGAATAAAAACATCAGGACATGTTTTGTATGTATTAATAATTACTGCACTAACTCATTTATTAATTGTAGGTGGCAATAAAACAGCCAATGTACTTAATGTGCCAAAGAAAAGTACTGGCTATTTTCTTTTATAATTAACCAAAAGACAAATGAAATAGTTCTAGATTATTTAATTTCTAGATTTTTTAAGTCTAGTAAGTAAAACAAATACCTTTTAGACTGCTAAAAAAATTATACACAAATAAGCAGAGAGTAATGAACTTTAATCTAGTGGAACGGGCTAATAATGATATCTTAATAAAGTGGATACAGATACCTCATTTTACAGTAGAAAATCACAGACTAGTAATGTCTCCTCCTCATACAGTTGTTAGGCTAGGTATACTAGAGTATCCCTGTATCTCATTCTGGAGGCTGAGGTAGGAGGCTAACTGTAAGTTTGAGGCTGGTCTGGGCTACAATGTGAATTCAAATGTAGCTTGAACTGCATAGTAAGACCATGTCTCGAAAAGCCAAAAACAGAGTTGTTAAAGCACAGACCAGGCCAGACATTCTGATTCAATGCTATTTAAACTTCACCCAAGAACCTGCATTTCTAACCATTTCCCAAGAGATCTCAATGTTGCCAGGACCATACTCTAAGAACTGCATTACTATTCATATCATCTAACACTATTTTTTTGAGAACAAAAAGTAGTATTAAAGATCCAACAATTACTGGAATCCCTGAAATTTCAGTTACCAAGGAGAGAAATAAATTACAAGGTTATAAAATTAAGCCACATTTTTATTGCTAGAACTTCCTCAGTGTTGTTAGTTCCCATTGGTAGACATACTAGCACAGCCTTGAGATACTGTTCAAACCCTGTGTCCAGGATTCCCAAGCCACATACACTGGCTGACTCCTGAACCTCACCAATTTCTCACCTCTAACACCTAGAACACTGATTGCCAATGTAAAGTATTTGTTCAGCTACTCATGACAAGACTCATCTCACTTATTAAGTGAATTTCCATGGCAGCTTTCTGCTAAGCATTTTCATATCCTTCAGAATTCTTAGCAGAGCTTCTAAGTACTGAATAAATATGCACTGAGAATATACTTACAATAAATACACTGTTGACTTCATGCCAGAACAAAAAGAAGACACAATAGGCTTTGACAGCAAAATAAAAGTCTAAATCAAATCCT
Source organism: Octodon degus (assembly GCF_000260255.1). Classification (NCBI taxonomy): domain Eukaryota; kingdom Metazoa; phylum Chordata; class Mammalia; order Rodentia; family Octodontidae; genus Octodon; species Octodon degus. Next base: position 3,013,462 of record NW_004524686.1, on the reverse strand, counting down.
CTTCAAAGAACTATACATAACATTAAGTTATATTTAACCATTTAGATTTAGGAGTAAGTACAACAGAATGGAAGGCTCAAACCTTTCAACAGTAACTTTTTGTTTGTCACCATAAAATGGAAGTACAGTTGCTTTTCAATAAACTTTTTATTTAATAACAACTCATAATTCTTTAGTTGGCCAATCATATATAACACATTAGGCCACTTGTTTTTAAAGAATAATCTGCCACAGACATAGAAAGGCATAGTGGCACACACCTATATTTCTAGCATAAAGGAGGCTGAGGCAGGAGGCCTGCTGTAAGTTTGAGGATAACCTGGAATACACATTGTGAATTCAAGGTTAGTGTGGACTAAGTAGAAAGACCTTATTTTAAAACAATAATAATAAATATTAAAAACAAAGATTCATCTAGTATAGGATCTAACACTCAAGTAAATTCTGTCCCTAATGCTTATTTACCTTAGAAACATTATTTTGAACTGCTACTGCTTCAGCACAGGTTTCAGTAACACCTTTAAAATGTTTTAAATTTCCTAGAATTCTCAGTATCAAATTAAAATCATGCTAAAAAGGAGGAAAAAAGGGCACTGACTGCTACTTACTGTTATAGATTCTAACACCTAAGACAATGCTTGATATAAAGTAGGTGATTTAGGAACACCTCTGCTGTTACACTGGAGAAAAGGTCATCCCTTTAACAACTGGTGCTCAGAAAACTGGCTATCCATATGCAAGACTGAATCTAAACTATCTTTCACCAGATATTAAACTAAAATCAAAACGGATCAATGAACAACACATTAAATCAGGAACACAAACTACTGAAGAACAAACTAAGCAACATTCCTGAAGTCACAGGCACAAACAAGGCCTTCTGAAAACAAATCTCAGTTGCATAGAGTAGTACTGAGAATCAACAAATTGGATAACATCAAATTAAAAAAACTTCTGCACAGCAAAAGAAACAGCCAACAGAGTGAAAAGACAACTTACATACACAATTCAAAGAAAGAAAAAAAAAAAAAAAAAACCTGCCAGCCATTCCTCTGAGGACTAATATAAGGAATTCAAAACAATTATACGATCCAAAATTGTACACAGCACAAGACAGCAGAAAAGACCAAATCAAAACACTGGGCAAAAGAAGTGAACAGGCACTTCAATGACAAATGACAATAAACACATGAAGCAATGTTCAACATCACTGGCCATTAGAGAAATGTAAATTAAAACAACACTGATATTTCACCTTATTCCAGAAAGAATAGCCATACTTAAGAAATCAAATATTTAATGAGAGGCTGTGATAGTGTTTGGGATTGGGGAAAGAATCCTTCTATACTGTTGGTGGGAATTTAACCTAGCAGCACAATCACCCTGAAAATCAGAAGATTCCACAGAAAATCTTAACTAGAAATTCCATTTGACTCAGCTATTCCCCTTCTAGGTATCTCCCTAAAAGAGTTAAAAATATCGTACTACACAGATACATCTATACCCATGTTTATGGCAGCACAATTTTAATAGCTAAATCTTGGAAGCTTGTGGAAGACCACCTGGACAACTCCCACGAAAGAAGAGCAATCATCTCCATGTTGGCTGAACCTGGCCCTATTTCCACATATTGGTATGTGCAGACCTGGACAGGACAATTAGCTTTAAGCAATGCAAACGGTTCTCGCCAAGGTGCTGATGTGTAGTCTTTAAAGCTATAGGTCACTGAAACCCTGCCAATATAGCTCCCAAATAATGTGTGTGAGCTAGGCCTCATACAGCCACTCCCTTGAAAAGAGGCTATGACTTCTCAGAGCATAAAAATTATACATCAGAACTGAAGCACCAACCCCAACTACCTGGAAATGTATTATGCACATTACCCTTTCTCCATCTCTCTCTCTCTCTGCACACTGCAGGGGAGATTTCAGGCCCCTGACCTAACCCAGCTCAAAGCACTCATGAACTTCCCGCCACTCTCAGACACTCATCCTCCAAATCACGTCCCTCTTCACGAATGAATAAAACCTGGGTTAGGCCCTGGGTTGAGGCCTTCGTTCTGGTTTGCCATCATACTAGCTGAACTTAGGACCCTTTTGGATCTCCATAACTACAAATATGCCTTAGTGTCTTTAGTCTCTTAATGCGTTGTACTAGACATGGCACACTGGAATTAAAGCATTAGAATTCCATTAATTTTTCCTTGGGATTACAAATGTGGCCTTTTCTGGAACTCAGTGAGGTCCACAAGAGATGAACATATAAAGGAAATGTGTCCACACACAACGGAGTAATACTGTCATAAAGATACATAAGTTATTTGTAAGAAAATAAATGCATGTTAAGATAATTTCAAGTGAAATAAATCAGACACACAAGATTAAGTATCCTTGTTCCTTTTACATGAGAAGTTGAGTAAAAATACAAAGCAACATAAAAGATAATAGAAAATTAAAGGGGAAAAGATAAAATGGAAAGGAGTAAAGAGAAAAAAGGTGGATGTAAAATGAATTACAATGTGTCATGTGCCATTTTCATACAAGGAATGTAAATATTATGTACTACTAACATACACAGTACTAATAAAAATTGTTTTAAAAACCACTGTTATTATTTGTCGTCCTGACTTCCTCATATAGTTCAAGAGACAACAGTGTCTATGTAAGATCTAGAAAAGAAAGAAATGACATGTAGAGAAGCTCCACAAACTCAAATCCTAAGCACAAGGAAAAAAAATCCTCTTCTGTAGTTCTATTCAGTCTACAATGATGGCCTCTAAGGCCATAACAGACAACAAAGGGATCACTGTCAAAAACACGGCAAATTAAGGAGCTGGGTTTTTTATTTAAACATTTTTTGGATGGTAGTGGAAACGGCAAAAAGATCATTGCATAAAAACAAATCAAGGAAAGCAAACGCTGCTGTTATGTGACTATGCAACTGGTCAAAATAGTAAAATACTATTTATTGTCAGTTGTAAATGTACACAAAAATAAAAATACAGTGAAACTAATGTTCACACAGAACTATAACTCAAAACATTAGGGGCTAGGGAGATGGCTCAGTTGAATAAGCGCTTCCCTGGCAAGCGCAAGGGCCTGAGTTCAATACCCAGTTCCGCAAAAAAAAAAAAAAAAAAAAAAAAAACACATTAGAGCTGGGCATGGTGGCACTTGTAGGCAGTCGCAGCTACTTAGGAGGCAGAAACAGGAAGTTCTATCACAAAATGCTCGAATGTTTTGAAAGATAGCTCAGAAGAATAAGTGCTTGCTTGGCAAGCACAAGAGCCTGAGTTCAATCCCTGGTTACACACACACACACACACACACACACACACACACACACAAGCACCAGTAAAAAGCAGGAATAGAAACCCCATAAAGAGTTGACTACAGGGCCAACGACTATAGTTCAGAGGCATAAGTGCCTGCCTGGCAAGTGCAAGGTCCAGAGTTCTATCTAATCCCCAGTAACACACACACACACACACACACACACACACACACACAACTTATAAGAGTTGGCTAAAGCCTACACTAATTATTGATGATTCCTCAGATAAAGGCCATCTAGGAATAATGTGAAAGAAAAGGCCATCGTTATGGCTTCTAACTAGATGTCAGGAACTTACAGGTGAGGGTTTTTGGAGCTGGCTGGCTCTAGGGCATGTGGTACTAAATTAGTCCACTGACTAGAATTAGCACAGCTGTGGGTGTGGATAATGGAAACTGCTGCCTGGGTGTGGCTGCCATCAATCAATATGCTTGTGACCTAGATGGAACAGAGAGACAGGAAGAAGGCAAGGTGCCGCCACTGCTGCCTTCCACCTGCTTCTCCTCTGACACCAACTGCTTCTCCTCTGCTACGCCCCTTTGCCATTCTGCACTGCCTTGGAGCCAGCTAACTTGACTGAAACCTCTACAAATTGTGAGGTAAAATAAAACTTCCCTCCTTT
>NW_004524686.1:3001734-3008438 GCF_000260255.1 Octodon degus | reverse complement strand
CTGCCATACTCAGCAAGGAGCAGCATGGTGCTAACTTCACCTTCAGCATTCATCATATACAATCAAATCGAAAACCACACATCAGACACGGTATACACTTCTGTGACTGGGGAGAGTAAAACAGCAAATAACCACAACAGTATTTCAACCTACCTACACGTGTGTCTGTGATGCAAGTTAAGCAGACATGTAATTTTCTTGAGTTACTAAATTTGAACTTGTTTTATCTCATAAGTAATACAAATTGCAAATTTTATTACTTATATCTATTACTAGATTGTTTTGTTGTTTGTTGGGTACTGAGAATCAAACTCTGGACCACATGCTTGTCAGGCAGGTACTGCGCCACTGAGCTACATTTCTAGCTCTACATAGTATATTTATATGTGACCCAAGACATTTTCTCTTCAATGTGGCCAGACAAGGCAAAATGCAGGACAGCCATGTACTACATGACAATTAAAAGAACAGTTTTGGAGCCAGACAATGTAGGTCCAAATCTACCCTGCCAAGTAATCACTAAGAACATCCTTGAACATAGTTATTTCATTTTTTAGCTTCAGTTTACATTTACGTAAAGTTGCGATATTATTATCCACTTGTTGATGTCTTCATAAGAATTAGGTATTTATTAAAAAGAAAAAGCTCCGTGAGAGGAGAAAAAAGACACTGAGAAAATGGTAGCTATTTATCATGCCCAATCTGCATGATAAAATAAATTCTTTAAGTAGGAGACTCTTCAGAGAATGTTTTACTGAACGCCAACATTTATTATGAAGTAGAACTACCTTATTTGCCCAATCATAAACAAAGGCAAAAGAAAAGCAAGATAGAGGAGAAAAATCACTCTTTACAACAGTTATTGTTATCTTCCAACATATGCAAGATTCTTCTCTACTGGCGTGAAGATTGTAGTGAAAGAAAAATTTTAAAAATAGTGACAACATGTGTTAATTCCACTGAGAGTTAATTCCAGAAGGGCTGGAACTGGCCTGAGTATATTCCTGAAATAAAGGAGAAGTAGTATATAATAAGCAAGACATTGATACCTGATCAAAGAGCAAAACATACTGATTCAAAATTTGGCTTTGAAACCATAGGTCAATGAGTGTTTGCACTAGCCTATCACCACTGTTTATTGTTAACCCTGCAGCACCTGGTTTTGCTGAGACCCCTGGAGGGTTCCATTACTGAGTAAAATTTCAGCACAAGTCAGAAGGATACAAAAAGCCCCACTGAGATTCCATCACAGGATCCCAGGATCTAAAGTGCTGTGCACAGATCAGTGGCTGTGGTGTGAGACAGGAAGATATTTCTATGGGCCGCAAGGGAGAACAACTCAGAGTCCACACTCTGCCTCTTCAGTCCACTGCTGGGAGGCAGCCTTCGGTTGGCATGTACCTTCTTTTAATGCAGCTGCTTTTCCAGCAAAGAAATACATTAACACTGTCCCCTTTAGAGTCCTGTGAGTCTTCATTTTTCACCATGTGAGCCCTCTTTAACCACCATATTTTGCCTGTCACTGGAACCAAAAAGAAATGAAATAAAGTGTGAAGAAATAATAGTCCAAAGCCATAGCAGTGATGGGATTACAGAACAAAGAAATAAAACCAGAAAATGAGGGCACATATGCTGCTGAAGTTCAAATGCAAAGAATCCAAGCAAGACTTTTTTTTTTACAGGGTCTCATTACACAGGTCAGACTCGTAGTGAGTTTCCTATTTTCAGCCTCCACAGTACTTAAGATTACAGGCGTGGGCCACCACACCCGGACTCGTTCACCAGCTCAGTGTGCCTGGGGATGCGGCCAGTGCAGCTTGCAGTACCAGGGACAGAACTCCTGTCCCTGAGCTTGCCTACACAGCTGCTTTAGTCTGCTTAGCTATCTCACCGGCCCATAGAAGAGATTCTAAGCAGGGAACCACAGCAAGTCCATACACTGTGAGGTGAGAACAAGCTCTATTCAAGCAAAGCAAATGGTAGAAAATTGTATCAAAAACCTAAGTGGGGCCAGTTCAGAGGCCTTAAAAACATGAATTACAATTAACCCAATGCCTTTCTTTTGTTCTTGCTACCCCTAGCTATTCAGTCCTTTGTCCTAAAGGTAAAAATTTTTAATGTCTTTATAATGAATGCTCTGAAATAAATGCAATTATGTAATTTTACAGCTGAAACTAAATGAATTCAAAATCCTGGGTTAATATTCCCTTTATTATTTCCCTAACTTCGAGCCATAAACATAAATACACATGCTGTAAACTCTAGCCCCCACAATGCTCCGAAGTTCTGCGCACTTTTCTACCAGATGTTGTGCCCAATAAACATACTCAATACTAGATAATGACTCAGAACTAAATCTATCTTCTCTGGAATCTGAACTGCCAAAAAATGCATACAAACACAGCAACACTGTACTGAAGTCTGTTGTTTTTATTTGGCCTTTTTTTCCTTTAGAGGAACAATACACCTTCTACCATGGTCTGAGATTTTCAATAGCAGCACCCTTTCCTCCCCTAGCCAAAAGATGGAAACACAATTCAGGCTAGGCAAATCCAACAGGCTCTTAAATATTTGAAGGTAAAGAAAGAAATCATAAAAAGAAACACTGACCCAGACTGGGATTCGATACCCAGCATGCCATGCTGGCCCCACCCCCAGGGCACACAGAGACAGCGATTGAGACTGGGTGTGGTGGCGTGTGCCTATAATCTCAGTATCTGGGAGGCTGAAAACAGAAGAATCACTAGGAGTCTGATCTGTGTAGTGAGATCCTGTAGTCACTGTACTAAAATATATATAAAAAAGAAACACTGAAACAGATTCTTAACCATATTTCAGTCAGCTTACTGATACCAATGACTTAAATTATTATTATTTTTTTTTGGCGGAGCAGGGGATTGAACTCAGGCCCTTGTGCTTACCAGGGAAGTGCTTATTCCACTGAGCCATCTCCCCAGCACCTAAATTATTTGCTTCTAAAATTTTTAAACTCAGTAAACTTCTATATGCCTTTCCTTTATTCTTGAATTAACTAAACTCTTTTTTTGTTACTTGTAAACCAAAAAGCTACAAGCTAAGAAACTAAGAGGCAAAGGTCAGCAGAAGGCACAGCATAGCAGGAAAGAGCCGGATCTAATGGGAGAAAGCGAGAAAGAGAACTAACTTTAGTGGCACAATGCAAGACGCAGAAGCTTAGGACCGCCGCTCCCGAAGGGCAATGTGGAAATTCAGTCCTCGACACTGTTACATTCTAGGACGCATGGCAATTGTCTACGAAGACAAAGTAGATAAAACAGCCAGTTAGGTGAAATAAGTGCTGCAGTTCTCTTAAACACCTGGCTTTGCTGCTTTAAAGTAACTCCTGTTTTTCCTTATCTCCCATGATATCTCCTTCAAATAAAATCCCTTTAGATGGAGGTAATCTGAGAGATTCTATTTCTTAACAGTTTAAGAAAGGTGGTGAGGGGACACATTTGTAATTTAACCTCCCTGACTTTCCCCTTCAGGTTCGTATCCTCCTCTATGGGCTACTAATATCTTTGTCACCCAGTGTGAAAGCTTCACATTCTTTTAATAATAGAATGCTACCTTGCTTTAAAAAAAAAAAAAAAAAAACAAGAATGTTTGAATCTTATTGCCTAATTAATGCTATTGCCGGCATAGAGCAAATTAACAATAGATAGTTTCCAAACATTACCTCATTCCTAGTGGTTCTAGGCACTTTATATTTTTAATCCTCACAATTACACCACCAAAGATGCTATTACTAGTCCCTGCTTACAATGGCAAAGACAGACTCAAAGAGAAAAGTTCTTCAAGATCATTAAGCCAGAAGAAGCTAGAGTTCCTTGAATCCAAATCTCTCCCATATTCTCATTTTTCCAAAAGCACAAGCTCTAATTCAGAAGTTTTCATGCTGCAGGCCACAGCCAATTTGTAAATCACAAAATAAATGTTTACTAAATCATATCTTTTTTTAAGACCAAGTAACGACTACATTACAAGTGTAAATACAAAAAAAAGTGTAAATACTGTTTCATAAAAACCCAATCTGTTTTATACACATATCCATAAAGGGCCAATGCTAAATGTGTTTTAAAAATAAAATAGTTCTGGGGCAGACAGACAGCTCAGTGGACTAAAGCGCCTGCTTAGGCGGGTGCAGGGACCAAGCCCAGGTGCCGCTCCCTGGGCTTGCTGAGAGTGAGACTGAGACAATGTATGATGGCATGTGCCTGTAATCCCAGAGCTTTAGATGCTGAAAACAGAGGATCACTACAAGTCAGATCTGTGTAGTGAGACCCTGTAGATCCTGTACCAAATATTAAAATAAAAATAAAAAATAACAAGTTCTGAAACTATGAACACTTGTATTATCTTTCTTACTACTGTATGCATCAGCATATCTTTCAATTTTCACCAACAGCCTGGAGTTTAAAGGCATTTGAGCAGGAAAATCCTCCATTCAGCATCTTAAGCCAGTGATGGTAAACTTTTTTAGAGACTAGTGCCAATACTCTTAACTTGAATACTGATGTTACAGCTTAGAAAAACCTCACATATTTACATCTTTTTGTCTTAAAAGAAAAACAAATAATGTTATGTGCCATAGGATGCCACTGCTGTCCTAAATGCACCACAAAAATACTTTTGCAAAAAATGGCTTCAGTAACATGTAGAACATTACATGGAAAAAAAGAACCTTACATGAAAAAGGCTACTCATACAGCTTATCATAATACACTGCAGATTTCAGAGGATTGTAAACATTCCCAACACAAATCGCATGGGATAATAGATGTTAAAAATGATTTGATCAATCATCATATACTTTAAAAAAAAATTCATCAAGTAATGTCAAGCAGAGAAATTACAACTATGCATGCAATGAGCACTATGGCATGGACTGCGAATTAAAAAGCTTCTTGTGGGCCAGCCAAATAGCTCAGTGGACTAAAGTGCCTGCTTGAGTACAGCGCAGTGGCCGGGGTTCAATCCCAGACATGCGGCCACTGAGACTGGGCGTGGTGGCACCCCAGCTCTTGGGAGGCTGTCAACAGGTGGATCTAGTAGTGAGACCCTGTAGACTCTATCTTAAATTCACAAAAAAAAAAAAAATGCTTCTTGCTAGAGTGGGGACTGACTTAGGAATTCTCCTAAGACTGAAACAAAAGAACAATGCCTATTAATAGACATGTTTGGGGTATTTTAACATCAGCCACAAATTATTTCACTATGGTGCAAGGCTGTAGTCTAAATAAACTTACATCTTTTCCTTTTCAAGGTCTCATAAAGATGGAAGGAAAAAGATTTCAATTAAAATGAAATTACACTGTTGATACAAAACAACGTGTCACAATTCTGGGCAAATAAAAGAGAGAAGGCTGACATAGAAAAGAACTAGAGAAGTTTCAAGTTATGATTTAAACTAATCAGAAGTAGAAGGATTATCTAGGGTTCTTCATCAGACAACTACATTGGCCATGATCTGGACAAAAGATGTTGGCTTCTCACCTTGTGAACAGAAATGCTCACTGTCCCAGGTTCTGCCATCAGGATAAAGTTAGAGCAGCCACCTTTATACAAAGTAAGCTATTTCTGGCTCGTTAGTCTTCCCTGAGAGTAATCAGGCATGAGACAGAGCTAAAAACAGAGGGAAGGCAAGATCTCTAATGAAGACAGGAAAGAAAGGAGGGAGAAAACCAAGAGAAAATACACAGAAATAGGGGGAAAAACAAAAAAGAAAAAAGAAATTCAATAAGGCTGGAGAAGAAAGGGGTAAAATCACAGTACCGTGCAAATGAACTATACCAAAGCACTGCTCTCCTGAAGTAATGACAGACAGTTCCTGAAATGGCCAGTGTGCCACTCTGCCAGCTGACAGTCTACATACTCTCCCCAGAAGAGGCATGACTGTTCCACACCTGAACCTGCCTCAGAAAACCACCACGTAAGACAGTGGCCTGGGGCTAAAGAAGTACTTTCCACAGCAAGGGCACGTATCACCTGCGACTCATTCACCAAGACTCACAAAATACAGCTGAAACCTAGTAAAAAGAGAAAGGTCAACAGCCAGAATGGTGAACAGAGAGAATCAACATTGGTAAAGAGAAAAAAATCTATTTGAATTCTCATCAATATCCTTAGAGGGACTGCAAACACTGGAAGATAAATTAGGACAAATTATAAAAGTATTAGTAATTATTAATGCATAAAAATAGGTAAGTAAATGCAGTTCAGAAATAAAATGGACATGACTAAATGCCAATTTATCAATACAAAAAGACTGAAACAATTTCTCAGACAGTAAGGCCAAAATCAAAATCAAAATGTACCATCTGATTTTGTCGTTTCATTACATTACCAAGTGGTATGACCCAAGGTTAAAGTAACAGGAATGCTGAGCTATTCAAGTGGTTACCCAACAGCATAAGAACGTTCCTCTATAATGTCACGTAGCATGTATCAGAGGTATTTCCATACAACTTGTAGTCTTAATGTAATCCATTGTTTCTGTGAATCGTTTTATTGGAACACAGACATGCTCATTTGTGTACTATTTCTTTCACACTATAATGGCAGCTTTGGGTAGTTTTTTTTTTTTAACTTTTATTTATTTTTACATTTTGTGTGTGTGTGTGTGTGTGTGTGTGGCCAGCTCAGCCCACCAGGGGGCAGGGCTGGCTGGCATGTGGTGCTGGGGG
>NW_004524686.1:2997234-3000189 GCF_000260255.1 Octodon degus | reverse complement strand
ATACTTAAGAAAGAAGCAAACAGCTTGCTGAGTGTTTTTGGATACTGGAAACAAAATGCACCAATCTGTCTATGTTGCTTTGTTCTATCCACTGAGTGATTTAAAATCCCACAATTTTAAACGGGTCTCAGAAGGAGAGAAATGTGAACCAGGCTGCAATACAAATGCCTCTGCCATTTGAACATAATGATCCTATGACTGAAATGTGTTCTAAGTATAACCAGTATCAATAAGGAACCACAAGGCAAGAAGAACCACAGGCAAGATCTCTTAGAAGGGCGAAGTCGTATCTTCTGTTAAAGCAAGGTTCTCTTTTGGAAAAGGTTTTGGAAGTTTTGTACTCATACTGGTAGAAAATGGATATCTACCCAAATGTGGCTATAAAATCTGGACTGTCTTTTACGCAGTATCATCTGATCCATCAAATAACAGCCTGACAGCAACACTCTATTAACATGTAGATATGGCTCTGACAAAAAATGGTATATACAGGACAGTATAAACTCAGACTGGCTGTGAAGCACGAGCAGATGGCTGGCATTTTTCACTTTATTACAAATACTACTATTCCTTCTCAACCAAGGCTTATGACTACAAAGAGGGCTATCCATGAGTGGCTAATGCAGGAAAAGCTACGCACCACAATAAGACACTGGTTCCTTCAACCATCTCAGGTAGTTTCTGTTTTGTCTTGGCAGTATAAGATACTGGAAACACAGACGCCTCAAAGTGAGAAACATTCCCAGGCCTTTTAATTTTTTTATTATTACTCTTTTGAGACAGGATCACAGTAAGTTCCTCAGTTGCTCATGCTGCGCTCAACCTTGTGATCCTCCTATCTCAGCCTCCCAGAGTGTTAGGATTATAGGCACACACTGCCACACTCAGGTCAGGTAGGTCTTTTCTTAAAAGTTAGAAATCCTCCCATGGAGAACATCATCACAGTCCATACTAAGAATAAGGAGAGGGAGTGAGGTACATACATATTAAAATAATAATCACTAAACTCAATTTCCAGTTTAGGTTCTCAAAAGAAACAAGTAAAAATATTGGCATGGGTGAAGAACGTAAGGTGAAAGAACAGCTTTTGCTGCATCAGCCACTCATGGAGAGCCCTCTGTGTAGTCATAAGCCTTGGTATAATTCATTCCAAAAATACATCTGTAATCCAAAGCACTTGTATTTCAAAGAGAACTTCCCATAAATAATGGAAACTCGGGTGACTTCTTCCATAACCCCAAAATATTCATATAAAAATGATTACCATACTGTCATACAAAATAATAGAGAATACAAAACAAAGAAAAATAAACCAATTAACATGCCCTTACCTTTGGAAACCCCTATAGCTGATGTGAGGGGGAAACAGAAAAGGGTCACTGTGTAGGACATGGGACGACTGTCACTATTACTAATGGAACCACTGCTATCTGTTGGCTAAACGGAATACCCGCCCCCCCAGCAAAGTTTTAACAAGGAACCTACCCAACGGCCCTTGCTTTTACCTCCTTTAGAGAGTTTCACTAAAACATAACATGGCACTGTAATTAAACAGACAGCCTTTTCATACAGCTCAGATTGTTTTTCACTGTAGCCAAGTTGAGAAAGTAATCTGGCAGTCTATTGCAATGTGAAAACATAAACCTTATCAAAGAACTTTTGATATTGTCAAAATGCACTGGCCCAAGCCAGGTGTGGTGGTGCACAGATGTAATCCCAGCACTCTGAGAAGAGGATCCTCAAGTTTGCACCCAACCTGGGCAATGTAAGTTAGCAAGACCCTGTGATGTAGCTCAGTGAAAAGGTCCTCAGTTCTGTCCCTGGCACAACAAACAAACATTGTTCTTCTGTCAGTTATAGGTCCTTTCTTCACCCATGCCAAGACGCTGTATTATGCATCAATTTTAAAGGTCCATTCAGGCCAGTCTACCAAATGTTGGCATTTCATCATACAGCAGCAAAAATGTAACACATTCACTATCACTAGCCAGACGTAGCAGATGCCTATAATCTCAGCTCCTGGGAAGCTCATGTAGGAGGACTGCCTCTAGTTTGAGGCCAGTCAATCCTACATACTGAGGTGTAAGTCAGCCTAGACTACATAGTGAGAGACCCTGGTCTCAAAATAAATAAAAACATTAACAACAAAAGTTCATCATCACTACCAAATTCATTAGCAAGGCCTATGTTTGCTTTGAAAGCACATATACTAAAACTGGAAAGATACAGAGATTAGCACACCCCCTGTATGCAAGGGTGGCATTAGAAAGGCTGAAGGAGTGTCTCATGGTAACTGATAATTTTCAAAAATCTCAGTTTTTCACTTGAAATCCCACATTTTATCACTATCAACAAATACACACTGCCAGCTGTTTTCCTTAAAGTAAAGGCTCTCTTCAGTCTAAGAATACCTCTGTCAAATACTCGTGTCAGGACAATCAGAGTCACAGTTTCAAGTGAAAATGAAGAGAGGCTAGTTCAGCTCATAACTCATTTCCACCAAATGTTCTCTGTATGACAACCATCATATTTCTGCACTTACAAGTTTTATGAACAATTCCTGTTTAGTCACAAAGAGTGGTGAAAAGATACACTCAAAGTTTGTTTTAAAAATGTTAACTTTTAGGGGCCGGGAAGATAGCTCAGTAGAATAAGCGTTTGCCTGGCACGCGAAAGGGCCTGAGTTCAATCCCCGGTTCTGCCAAAAGAAATAAAAAAATAATAACTTCTAATGCTTCAAAAGCATATTCTCTTAACTTTTAGGGTTTTTTTTAAATGTATTTTGTGCAGGTTCTTACTATGCACACAGCTCAGACTTGTAGTGATCCTCTTGTTCTCAGCCCAATCAGCACGGGAATTACAGGCGTGCATCAACAAGCCAGGTCTTGGTGGCCGGCTCAGAGTGCCTGAGGGCAGGGCCAACGCAGTGTGTGGTGCCAGGGATCAAACCCCAGT
>NW_004524686.1:2979785-2996555 GCF_000260255.1 Octodon degus | reverse complement strand
CCTATTCATGTACCACTGGCCAAAGCAAGTTTCATGGCCAAGTTGGATGTTTGTCAGTGGAACAAGGAAGCACTCTCCATAAGAAAAGGGTCCCCTGGGAAGAACCCCGATAAACAAGGTTGTATTTTGAATAATACAACCTACTATTAGCAATAATTAACGAGTTCTCATTTCCACACCAAACAGAACCCTATTTCACACAGCACAAGCAGCCATCTGGTGCTAAGATAATACTCAGGATCTTCCTATCTTTAAAAAATTTTCTCTTCAAAATAGATACTTGACTTTTGTAAATAACCTTATTCTGGCTACAGAGGAAAATTTTTTAAATGAAGAATGAGTTTTAGGTCTTAACCAATGCACGTATCAACTTAGAACTCAAATTTTTCATATGTTGTAGTCTGTAGCTCACAATTATTTGAAGTTTAAGGTTTTTTTTTAAAAAAAGAGGTAATGGTTACCTCTTGATGGAAGTTAAGATCTACTGCTGTAAACACCCATCACATTCATCACTGGTAAAAGTTTGAAAAGACTAGAATTTTTCTGTTACTTCCATTAGCTGGTGACATCTAGATTTAATGAAGAAATTGGAATTTAAAACTCTTAAGCTTCCCTCATAGCTAAGGACACAGTGTATTGCTCAGTCCCTAAAAGAAATCTCCAACAGTGATTTGGTTTTTGAATTTGGCAGCAGCAATACTAACCATACCTTAATAGCTAAAATACAGAGCACCTATAAATGAAACAAGGTAAGAGAGCAGTGCTCACAACTACACTGAGACCTGATATTTAGTGCCCAGTGTTGCCTTCTCACACCTAGGCCTGTCGTATGGTTTGGGGAGTGTTCCCAGAAACTCGGGACTCAAATCTGTGTCTCTAGCACTCCCCTACGACTCTATGAGTACCTACTATTCTTCAATATATCCCTACTCTGATCACAGGAGACTGGGTGACTTCTGTTGTTGATAACTGCCATTTGTAATAACTGCATTATTCTCTTTTTATATAAGAAAAATGAGGTTTAAAATGACTAGTTTCTTATGTTTCAAGACTTATTTTGGTAATTGTATACTACAGCAATTCTATAATTATTTAAATAGTACTGGGAAAGTAACAAACAAATTTATCATTATTGCTCTCTATAACATGAGTTGGCAAAAAACAGACCTTTTGGGTCCAATCCAACCTGCTTTAATATGGTCCATAAACTAAACAGTTTTCCAGGTTTTTCTGGGGTGACTACCGTGGGATTTCAATCTCAGCATCCTAGCACACTAAAATCTGATTCGCCCACAGGCATTTTTATTCACTTAAATACAATCTATGGCTGTGTCCCACTCCCAACGCAGACCTGTGCGCTTTACCTCCAGCATCTGCTTTACAGAAAGTGTGTTGTTGGGCAGTGCTAACAGAAACAAATCAAAATATACACACCCAGGGGCCGAGGAGATGGCTCAGTAGAATAAGTGCTTGCCTGGCAAGCACAAGGCCCTGAGTTCAATCCCTGATTCCAAAAATAAATAAATAAATAAAACACACCCAGTATGGATATTTGTACCGACCCAGTTCTGTACTTTGAGAATCTACAGAATATATAGCACACCAGGCAATTTAATCAATAAAGTGGTGGCACATGTCTGTAATCCCAGCACTAAAGAGGCTGAGCCAAGAGGGTTACTGCTAGTTGAAGGCCAGTGTGACCTACAGAGGGAGTTCAAAGCCCACCTTAAGTACACAGTTAGGGCCAGGGAGATAGCTCGGTAGACTAAGTGCTTGCCTAGCAAGCACAGGGTCCTGAGTTCAATACCTGGGACCACAAAAAATAAAATAAAAAAATAAAGTACATAGTGAGACTCTGCCCTTATAAAAACCATACATGAAGTAATTAAATAAAGTTAAACCAGAAAAAGGCCAACATTTTTTCCTCCTTTATCTGCTTCCACAACATAGTAGCAAACTAGAAAGTAGTGCCAAAAATAGCTGTCCTCTCAACAATCAGGATGCTGGAAACTACGAGCCAAAGGCATCCTTATTTCCTAGAATTCCCTAGAAAGTGTTCAGGTCAAAAGTAAACAAAACTTTTACAAGAAATAACATAAATGGCATTGAGTTTTAAAGAGGTATACAGAGTGAGATCTGAGAGAGAAGCAAATGATGTCATTATCAAAAGAAGCCTAAATACATGTCAAAATTCAGAAATTAAAGGTTACCAAGTCATTAAACCTGACTATTGAGCAGTATCAGATCCTTTTCTCCTCTTGCTGTATTAATAACTACATATTATTTATTAAGAAAGTGGAAGCAAAAGATTGCTCGTGTCTCTTTTAACTACTCAGATCTAGATAATGTTTCCCCCACAATTTGTTAGCACTTCCAGGTCTGACTATCTCTAATTCCCAAGCGACTTCCTGTGTGAAAAATAAAAGCCTTTTTGTTCAAGCTCCATGCAGAAGAGAAGGCTGCAAATAAAGGAATGATGGCATTAATCTGTAAAGAAAAAAAAAGAAACACAGTTTTTAATTTTACCTTTTGTTTCTAAATCAAGATCAAATTAGAGGGCTGGTGAGATGGCTCAGTGGTCTAAAGCACCTACTTAGAACAAACTTAGCAAAGCAGAGGGACCGCGGTTCAATCCCCCAGCACCACATGCCAGCCAGCCCCGCCCCCTGGTGGGCTGAGCTGGCCACACACACACACACACACACACAAGTAAATAAAAAATTAAAAAAAAAAAAAAAGTCATTAAAGATCAAATTAGAGGGGGCCTGGCCCTAGCTCAGTCCTTTAAGTGGCTGCTTCCACAAAGCTGTCAGCCTCAGGTTGCTGGAGTTCGAACCTCACAACTCTCCCGCTGGCCAAAAGTGCCCTGAACGCGATCAAGGAACAAAAAAAAAAAAAAAAAAAAAAGATCAAATTAGAACCACCTGTGAGAATCAATGAGTTCTGAACCTCACCATATTGGAATGTGAGTTGGCTCTTCAGAATTTAAATCACATTCTTTCCTGGCAATATGACTGTGTATTATATAATTATGTCTAAGGTACCCAAATGCTAGTAATAATGAACAATAAAGACAGCAAAACTCAAAAGATCAGAGGCACAGAAGACAATTTAAAGATGTTTCCTTTAATTTTACAGTAACACAGCTGGGAGGAAGAGAAAGTTGGAACAGTCGCCGAGAATCACAGAGGTATATAAAATCAAAGCTGGGAGAGCGCCAAATCCGATACTCAAAACCACACATTTTCCAGATTGACCCATCTCTACTTATGAATTATATTTTTAAGTATGTATGTCTCAATATAATTTACCAGTATGTCTGAGCAGCTGTATTAATAAACAGTTGCATCTGATTCTGTTAGTTGATGGTTTACATAATAATGCAGGAAAAAAAAAATAATGCAGCAAAGAGGCTGAGTGTGAAACCAGCTGTACCCCAGAACATCTGTCATGTATTTCCTGCCTTTACTACTGTGGAATCTAGTATTATTTTTCAGGACCCAAGGGTAGAAGAAGTTTTTCCTTTGGCGTCTACACTCGTGTCCTAAATACTGCTAAGCCCAATTTGTTCCAAGTTGACTCAAATGGTTAACAATGCAAGGAAATTCAGAAATCGATTAAACACAATTATAGCAAATTAATAGTTATTCATTTGGTCTAGCTATGTTGAAAAACCTCTTACACAGATGGTCCAGCTGCCACCCTTCCTTTGCAATGTGTAACACCTTTCTTTAAGTTGCTACATTTACTTGACACTATGCTTTCCATTTGCCACTATCCATTCCTCCTTTCTGGTTTTCCCTGAGCTACACACTGGCTGGCCCAAGCCACACTGTACTCATCTTTTGCAGAACGCTGTCATATTTGTTTCTCCAACCTACTCTGGCAATGTAACTCAAGATTCTATACATTTTTATGTATTCTACCTCTACTTTCTCTACGGTTTTTGCTGTTTCCTTCAACCTGATACACTATTTACTTTGCTTCTGATTAGCCCAAATGGAATTATTATTGTTTGCTGCTTTCTCTTTATTTTTTGGTTTTCCACGTAACCTCTGTAACTCTCCACCATGCCCCCTCAATCCTATACTGCTGACATGGCCCAAAAGGAATTCCATAGCTTGAAGACTAGTTTTGTTGGGGTTTGTTTTTTTTTTTTTGGTTTTTTGTTTGTTTGGTTTGGTTTTTTTGTACTCTTCCCTGAGTCTACAGCGTGTTCAGGGTCTCACTACTAGATAAGACTCGTAGTGATCTAGTAGTTCCTGTTTACAGCCTCCCAAGAGCTGGGATTACAGGTGCATGCCACCACTGCAGGCCCGGGAACCAAACCCTTGGCCCCTGCACCTGCTTGCAGGTACTTTAATCCACTGAGCTATTTGGCCAGCCCTTGAAGGCTAGTTTATAACCAAGACATATCAGTACCATTACCTTAGACAGATTCAAACTAAGCAGTAAAGTCACTGACCTGTGCCTCATGTAAGATTAAAGACAGAACCAAGATTTAACACAAAATAAAGGTAATTCTTCTCCAACCAAGAATTCATATCTACAGTATCAACCTTTATTTCAAAAATAAATCTGGAGACACATAAGAATACACAACACAATATTTAAAGCTAATACATAATACAAGTAAGAACAGAATAGGGCAAATGTTGCAAAACAACACAATGAAAATTCCAGTGTAAATATAGAACCAAAAAACAAGGCCAACATTCCACTAAAAGTGTC
Source organism: Octodon degus (assembly GCF_000260255.1). Lineage (NCBI taxonomy): Eukaryota > Metazoa > Chordata > Mammalia > Rodentia > Octodontidae > Octodon > Octodon degus. The sequence continues at coordinate 2,991,824 of NW_004524686.1, read as the reverse complement.
ACTCATCTTTACGGTACAGTCATAAATTTCATATCGTATATTACAGAATAAAAATCCTGTTGCTATGATGTCTCTGAGAGATACTTTGGAAGAAATAACTGTGAGCTAAGAAGCTACAGGCCCCAGATGGATGTGATTATGAAATCCTCTGTGGTCCTTCAAGCAACCTAGCTGAGCATCACTACCTTGAAGAAAACTGGACAACCACTAACAATCTTAAGAATATTTAAACCTAGGAAAAAGCTCCCTGAAGCAATACAAAATACTCTTCTACAAACAGCTAATATAAATCAAGAATAGGAAACTTCCACCCTTATGAACCAAATTTAAACTACTACTGCCTCTAAAAAGACATAGTTTATCTTGAAAGTAGAGATAGTAAGTTAATTAGTTTTAGATCTGCTCTAAAACTTGAAAAGAGTAGGAAATTTTTTTTTTAATTCTTCCAGTAAGAAGGATGTTTTTTACTCATGTGGTACTTAGCTGAATTAGACATCAGTTCCCATCACAGGTTTAAAATTCTGAGCTTGATTCCTGCTGCTGAGAAAAATAAGTAAACAAATCACTTACAAAACTAAACACTGTATACTAGCTTCCTGAAAATGCATACTTTCTGATGTTAGAAAGTGTACCTCAAAAATGGTAAATAATCATTTGTAACATAATCTGAAGTATATACTTCATAAGGGACCCTCTTGTAAAATACAACATGTTCAATGATCTAAGATTGCATGGTTTATTTAAAAATACTATGTAAAAGCCAATACATATAATTTACACATGTAAAAATGACAGTCTGATAGAAATAACTACTTTAAAACACCAAGACATAAAATTCTCACATTTATGGCAGCATGAGTCTTTCATCCATATTCTTTCTTAAAGTATTTACAGTACCTTTTTCAAACAGTAAAGGTGTATCAGTACTTAACTAATCTAGTGGCAAAGTCACCAAAATAAATTAATTATAATCAGTAGTAAATGTTAGCTGTACCAGCTCCTGGGGGACGAAAATAAGCAAAATGTGAAGGGGGGAGGGGGAATCAAAAAGATCAAAGTATGTTCTATGCATGTACAAATCTGCTAAAGTGAAACCCATTAAACTGTATGACCCACAGGAGGATGCTATCAGCTTCCTTGAGCCCAAAGAGAGTCGCTACTGCCACCTGTGTGCACAGGGCTTGACCAAGACAGATAATGACTATTTACATCTTTAAGACAAGCTATACTGTCTGTAGTACGGACAGCTATACTGGCCCTCAAGTTTCAAGACACTAGTTTTACAAATGACACAGTTTGCTTGTACTGGTAAATTTTAGCAGATTTTAAAAATTAGAAAAACTATACACTAATAGATCAAATTCACTGCTATCAGTATATTAATGTATCTAATCTTACAGTTTAAATATAACTTAACTGAACAATACCAGCTAGTGGTTAAGAGCATGGCTAGAGAACCAGATGTGTATGTGACATCAAGTAACAACACTACTAAATCTGAGGTGCAGGGGCAGAAAGGAGAACATAACAGAGAGCTACCAGAAGCATCACAGTGTCACATTGTGGAACCAGCCAGACATAAGTATCCAGTATGAAGACAGGATGGAGAATCCATAAGGGCAGTCTCCACTGGGTGGATCTCTAGTTTCCATTCTGTTCCCAATTCCAAGATACATCCCTGAACCAGGTTTCATTAAATGCTTTCCAATAAATTATTTTTTGCCAAGCTCTGTGTTATTTTAAATTTGAAAGTCAGCTTTCTAAATCATAAAACATTTAAAGACCTAACACATTATTCACAAATGCTTTTTGAAAGCTTAATGTTCATATTAAACACACTACATAAGCAAAGCCAATTTATCTTAGGTACATAAATTTACACAGTCATACCTAGGTTGTTTTTATTTTTTCCTTAAAAAAAAAAAAAAAAGAACATATGTATTTATGTGGTACAGGTTCTCGCTACTCAGCTCAGACTATACTGATCCTCCTGTCTCAGCTTCCCCAGTGTGGGGATTAAAGGCGTGTGCCGGAGCCGAGGAGATGGCTCAGTAGAATAAGTGCTTCCCTGGCAAGCGCCAGGGCCTGAGTTCAATCCCCAGTTCCGCTAAAAAAATAAAAAAATAAGGCAAGTGCCACCACGCCCAGTTTCAGTGACTGGCACAGTGCATGACTGGCACGGCATGTAGCACTAGCAATAGCACCTGGGTCCTTGCGCTTGCCAGGGAGGAGCTTTACATTGCTGAGCTACCTCCCTGGCCCCATACTAAGGGTTTTTTTGTTTTTTTTTTTCATAATTCTCTTTTGTACTCTAAGATATATTTTCCTGTTTCTCTGATGATTTTACCTACTATCTTCAATAACCTTTTAACCAATTCTTGGTATCCTCACTTTTCATGTGGCTGTTTTAGCTCTTTATACATCCTAAATCTGTCTTTAAAAAAAGAATTTTACAAGCAGTTAAGTAAACTGATTATTTTCCATACCTATCTTACATTTTTATGTATATTGAGACAGTTAAGTTTTAACAAATACAAATGCAAGTAAAAGATTCTTTTTTTTTAAATTTTATTTATGTATGTATGTGTGTGGGGGGGGGCCAGCTCAGCCCACCAGGGGGCGGGGCTGGCTGGCATGTGGTGCTGGGGGATTGAACCGCGGTCCCTGTGCTTTGCTAAGCTTGTTCTAAGTAGGTGCTTTAGACCACTGAGCCATCTCACCAGCCCCAAGTAAAAGATTCTTAACTCACCCATAATGATGTAAAACCCTACATATACGGAGACTGCTAGCCAAGGCCATGAATATTTAGAAATCACTACATAATACGACTTCATATATAACAGATTTTATTTCTCTCAACTAAATTTAATACACAAACCAGTTATTGAAAAGGATAAACATTCTAATTTCTTTAAGCTCAGGCAATACTACTTCAAATACAACAATCTGGAAAAACTATATTACTTTCATACTGTCTATGAATTATACAAAATATTTCATATACTGATGTGAGACATAATCTAGAGTCAAGATTGACCTTACAACTGTTAGCCAACTAGTATCACATCGTATTTGTAAACAGGCAACCTCAACATATGCAGGAAATCCCAAACAACAGCAATCTAGATTTTTTCACCTTATTTATTGTAAGTGGTTAAGGGGAGGAGCTTGAGCTGGAAAACCATACATGTTTATCGAAGTTCCTAAGTCTAGAATTTAAAAATAAACTAGCTCCCAAACTGGTAAGTCAAGTTGATGGCATAGCATCAGTGGCTTTCAGCGCTCCAGATTTTTAAGAACTATTCTCCCACCAGCATTTGTCATGGTTCACATAGAAAAAAACTAGAGTCTAATGAAGGAAATATTTTAGCCAATTCATTTCACTTAATTATCCTTGTGACAAAAGTATTATGTGACAGAAAATACTAAATCTAGGGCCGGCCAAACAGCTCAGTGAATTAAAGCGCTTGCAAGCAGGCTCAGGGGCTGGGGCTCGCCCCCAGAGCACGCTGAGACAGCAACTGAGACTGGGTGTGGTAGTCACTGGGTGTGGTGGCTTGGCGCCTGTAATCCCAGCACTTGGGAGGCTGTAAACAGGGGGATCTAGTAGTGAGACCCTGAACATCCTGTAGACCCTTCCCTAAAATGAAAATAAATAATAAATAGAATCAAATCCAGAATGTCATCAAGTATGGTGGCACATACTTGTAATAACATGACTTGGAAGGCTGAAGCAGCCTACAGTACATAGTGAGTTCAAGGTCAGCCTGACTACATAGTGAAACCCTGCCTCAAAACAAACAAATATCTGCAGTGTCACAAATATAAAGAACTCACAACTCACCAATGAGTAAACAACTAAAAAAATGTACAACAAAGACATACAGATGGCAAATAAGCATACAAGAAAAAAAAGATGTTCTACATCACAGATTATCAGGGAAATGCAAATTAAAGCAGTAAAGTGCCACTACACACCTATTAGAATGACAGAAACCTGTAATACCAGGATCTAGAAACCTAGGATGTGCAAAAGAACTCTCACTCCATGCTGAAAAAAATCCAAAATGATATATATCTACTTTGAAAAATGGCTTAATGGTTTCTTACAAAACTGTACTTCCTTACCACATCTTCCATCAATCATGCTCCTTGCTATCTACCCAAAGAAACTGAAAATGTATGCCTACATGCACTCATGCATGCACATACACACAAACCTGCACACGTACGTTTAGAGCGACTTTATTGTAAGTGCCAAATAATCATGATGTCCTTCAGTAGGTCAATGGACAAACCAGCACTGGCAGAGCACAGCACTACTCGAGGCCAAAAAGAAATGAGCTATTAAGCCATGAAAACACACAGAGGAAACTGAAGTGTGCATTATCATGTGAAAGAAGCCAAGATGAGAAGCTATGTACTTTACATGTCAAACTATATGACAGTCCAGAAAAGACAAAACTATGAGGACAGTAAAAAGATCAGTGATCGCCAGGAAATGGATGGAGGCAAAGCCCAGAAATGCTTAGCACAGTGAAAGCACTGTGATACTATTGCCATGGGCAGTGTCATTATAAGGAGTAAAATGTAATCTAAATTATGACCTTTAGGTAAAAGTAATGTGTCTGGCCATGTTCGTCTATTACAAAAACGCTGCCTTCGGTGGGGCAGCATGAGGCTGGAGAGAGAGGTCACACAAGTAGACAACGGCAAGTTCTGCAAAAGGGAAATCTGTTTTAAAATCTCAATTTTAACCTCGTAAAGTGCCATTTTTAAAAAATCCTTTTAAGAATGTTTATTATGGAATAAAAACTCCAGAAATTTCATTACTATTCAAATTCAAAAATGGAAAATAGAATATACTTTAATTAAGGCACTTAAATGATAAGTATATAAACACAATAGAAATCGGACACATTACATAATGGAAAGCAGAATTCTGTCACTGGTTAAGTTAAAAACATATAAATCCCTTTTTAAAATTATATTCAAGCTGGATGTGGTGCACACCTGTAATCACAGCATTTGGGAAGCTGAGGCAGGAGGATCTTTGGAAGTATGAGACCAGTGTAGGCGTCAGCCTGAACTGTAGAGTGAATCCTGTCTCAAAAAAAGTAGTAAAATGCAAAAATTATATTAAAAATTGTTTACTTCCGTGCACAAAATTCTGAGAAACATAAATAGTACTTCAAGTGAAAATACATCAAAATGCAACAAGTGCCAACTGGGAAGATAGCTCAGTAGAATAAGCACTTGCCTGGCAAGCACAAGATCCTGAGTTCAATCCCCAGTACCACAAATAAAAAAGAAAAAGAAACAAGTGCAAACCTTTTTCTAGATGTTTCTAGCATATGTCATAATCAATTATTACTGCTTCACACTTGTTATTCATTTTTTCCCATAATTTTATTGAAAAATAAATAGCAATGAGACAGTTTCAAATCAAATTGGTAGAACAGTTCCAATAATTAACACATTGCATACTCTCTTCCTAGTGGTTATTTGCTGTACAAGATGCAGCCATGATACCCTATTTACAAACAATATTAGAGCAAATCCTTCTATTCATTAAGAGAATGTAACTATGTATCTACTATAACCATTTTGAATACACAGATATAAAATGGACATTCATCACACTTGTTATTCATATACACATGAACATACTAAGCTTTTCTTTCTACAAAGCTGTACATGTTTAATACTATAGAACCAATATATGCTTTTAAAATGTTTATACAATTAAAGGAACCAATTACTTATAAATAACATTTACCTATTAAACCTAAAATCTCCATGATTTGTTTTACAATTCACTGTAATGAAATCTTCAGTCACTTTGTTGTTTGCTCTAACAGAAAGGTACAGATTGGGGGCAGGGGACACAAAAATGTTAACTGCCTTCTATACCTCTTGCCATTATCCCAACCAGCCAATCACCTTAAAGTAACCAAACAGCTTTTCATTCTGTCTTCTAACCTTCTAAAAAATGTTATCTTTCATTATTTGAAAATCCTTGAATACCTAAAACTTAACTACCCATTTATATCATATATATATATGATAAAAATATAGACCATATATGTGTATGTATGTGTGTATATATATATATATATATATATATCCTCTTAATAAAATGAAAAGATTAACTCAGCAGCAATGAATATATTTTATTTTCTTGGAAAACAACTGTTCACTAATCAAAGTTATTCATGATTGCAAAGACTAAATTTCAAAAATTTCTTAAAAGACAAGTCTATATATCACAAGTAACAGTCTAAAGAAGTAGCAATTACAACCACCATGTAGCCAAAAAAAAAACAACAACAGCAAATTTTATAATTATTTGAGATTTTAAAAATACTACTCACAGGAAGATCACTGGGAGTCCGATCTAGTAGTGAGATCCTGTAGACCCTATAGACCCTGTACTAAAATACAAAAAGATTAAAATAAAAAAATACTACTCAAAGCTGGGCATGATGGTACACACCTGTAATCCTGCTATGCCAGCATTCTAAGAAGCTGAAGCAAGAAAATCCCAAATTTGAGCCCAGTATGGGCAACTTACCAAGAAAGAACCAGCGTCAAAAAGAAAAAAATAAAGGGGAGGTGTGCTGGGGAGGCAGTTCAATTTAAAGGCCTTGGATCCAATCCACAGTATCTCAAAAAGCAAAAGCACTATTTCATTTTCTTCAGATTAAGGAACAAAAAATCAAATTCACATTTCAGTCACTATGTCCAGAGTTCCAAGAAAAAAAATAAATTTTATAAAGAGATACAGATAGCAAAATCAGTGTTATAGCCTGGTCAGGTGGAACAGCCCTATAATCCCTGCACTAGGAAAGTGAAGCCAGAGGCTCACCATGAGTTCAAGGCTAGCCTGGACTACATGAGTTTGAGACGCTGTTTTTAAAAAATAAATAATTGTTTTAAAAAATCACCTTCACAGCAGTTATCTAGAACTACTCAAAATAATTACATAATGTTCAAATAATTTAGAAATTATGCACCATATGTATATACTAGGCAAAGCTATTGTAAAACTGGAATTATAATTGGAGCTCAACAAAAAATGAAAATTCCAATAATAATCATAGTACAAATTTTTCACTGGTGCTATACAAAACTAACTGCACTTATATCCAAATGATTATTTCCAAAAACTAATTCCCATTGTTTCACTAGTCAAAAAGGGAAAATGAAAATCAAGCAGTTCTAAAGGATGAGACAAAGTCTCATGGTCAAGAAAAAAATTGGAGATAAAAGAAAAATCCATCGTGACTGAACAGTTACATAAATCCCTCCACCTAATTCACTTCTCTCCAACCTTTATCACAGCCCACAGACTCAAAAGCACAGTCCTCGGGCCAGCAGGATCAACAACAGTACCACCTGAATTTAATGGAAATACAAATTCTCAGAAATCGGAGAGGGAAGCCGAGCAAGCTTTTTTGGGAGTTTTTCATGCACTGGAAATTGAACAGAGGGACGGAAGACCCCCTGCAACCCAAAGCTATATACTCAAGCTTTTTTTTTTTTAGACTGGGTCACATTAAATTGCCTAGGCTGGTCCCAAGGTTGTATTTCTCCTACATTAGCCTCCTGAATGGCTGTCATCAAAAGCATATTTGTGCCACTACACTCAACCAAACATCTGTTTTAACAAGTCTCTAGGTAATTCCAATCCACACTAAAATCTGAGAAGCACTGCCACAATTCTTGGTTAAAACCTTTTCTAGTCCCTGGCTTCATAAGAGGCTCCTGACCCAACGCATCAACCAGGGTGCTGCCAGAATGCTGTCTATGTTGTTTCCCTACTCAAATTCCTTCAGTCTCCCAAGGTCCCCATGCCCTGGCCTACCCACAGGGCTCATGACTTGGATGATGCTACCACCTACCCCACTAGGCATCATACCCCGACGCGTATCTCTAGACCCAACTCGTCATTACCCCCCAGTCTGTACTCTCCCTGGAACATCCTCTTTTCTACCCTTACCCACCACGCTCCCCAACTTAACTCCACAAGATTTGCTCCTAACCTGGCAATGGGTTAAGCCCTCCTGTGTGCTCCCTCAACTACTCCTACTATGCTTACCCAGCTTTTTCTTATTGTCTTTCTATTGACTTGCTGCACAGTACCTAGTACATAAGAGACTGCATAAAATAAAACTGGAGGGGATAAAAAGCAAAAGACCTTTTCCACATCAAAATTGTGTAAGTCCTTACAATCAACAGTCATTTCCCTTTTGCCCCTAGATTTCTAGTGTCTAACAATGCTCACACACAGCAAACATCCTTTAAAAATTTAAAAGCTAAATAAATAACTGCTTTGGAAGCCTAAATAAGGTGCTGTATAGGGCTGAGGATATAGCGGAGCATCAGAGCACTTGCCCAGCACAGATGTGCGAAGCTTGGGTGTGATTCTCAGCACCAATAAATAATCAATTAATTAAAGCTGTTGCAGGATCACGCAAGCCTAAATAATGATCCTGTAAAAACGGTACAAAAATATCCTGATGTAGAGTAAGTTTTTTTGTAATCTCTAAAAGGAAGCCAGGGATTTTGGGGGAAATGGCTAAATCTAGGACAGGGAACGAGAAACTGTATGATAAATCTGAAACATCTTGTGTCAGAAATAAAGTTTCTTTCTTTTTTTTTTTTTTTTTAATGTATTTAGACTAGGATCTCACAAAGTGGGTTGAACTCGTAGTGATCCTCCTATTTCAGCCTCCCCAGCACTGGGATTACAAGCATGGGCCACCACCAGTCTTGGTGGCCCACTCAGCACACCTGGGATGTGGCTGACGTGGCATGTGGTACAGCAGATCAAACCCAGGTCCTTTTGCTTGCCTAAGCAGGCACTTAATCTGCTGAGCTATCTCTGTGGCCCCAGAAAGTTTCTTACAAAAATAATACTAAATCACAAGACAGAACATTTTGTGAAAGGGACTCTGAAAGAGCTTCCAGAGGTCACTACTGGGATAAGGGTAAACAAAGTAGTGATAATATTACATTATAACCAAAAGAATAAAATAAAATTCCACAGGTCCACATTGACACAAATAACTGAATGAATAAATTTAAATTAAGAAAATAAGGAGGAAAAGGCTTGGCAATGTAGCTCAGAGGTAGAGAGCTTACCTAGAACATGCAAGATCCCAGGGTCTATCCCCACCACAGCAACAACAAAGCAGAATAAACAGAAAAGGAAGAATCTGGGGAAACAGAGGCTCCAATTAGTACTGGAAAAGGAATAAGGAACAAGAAAATAACCACTGGGAAACAACAATAACTGGGCCAGAGTACAGCTCAGTGGTAGACATTTGCTTAGCAAGCACAAGGCCCTGGGTTGAATCACCAGCATTATAAAAATGAAAATAAAAAAATAACCAAGGCATGATGGCCCACAACTGTAGTTCCAGAATTTGTGGAGTCTGAGGCACGAGGATTTAAAGTCTAAACCCAGTCTGGGCAACTTTAGAAACTTACCAAGACGCTGGCTCAAAAATTAAAAAAAAAAAAAAAAATTAAAAAGTACTAAGTAGCTCAGTGTGAATCCAATCTCCAGTGTGGACTCAATCCCCAGGGTGGCAAAAAATAACTAAGAAAAATAACACAATCATCACTGCTCCAGACAAGATCCAATGATGAATGCCAAATTACTGTACTGTTTTTTTGTTTTTTTTTTTTTTTTTGGTACTGTTAAAGTTTATAAAAATCAGCAAAAGCAGCAATTATCACAGATCAGAGAATATTAGGAAGCAACTAAGTGGAACATGGGATCCGGGACTGGGTCTTGAGGCAAAAGAAAAAAGAAAGACAATAGAAAGGTAAGCTGAGGAGATCAAAATAACCTTACTGAATACAAGTACCACAGTTACATAATGTTTTAACACTGTGGAAGTAGGTTAGGGTAACTAAAAGGGCATGGGAACTTAGCACTATCTTTGCAACTCTTCTTTCTCCAAGGCTAAAATTATTTCACAATGCCAGGCATGGTGGAGCATGCTTGTAATTCCAGCAATCCCAGCACTTGGGAAGCTGATGTAGATTACTGTGAGTTTGAGGGCAACTTAAGCTACTGCGGCCAGCCTGTGGTATAAGGTTGAGTTTAAGGCCTGCCTAGAATACCTAATAAGACACTGTCTCCAAAAATTTTAATTAAATTATTTGATAAATCTATAAATGCAGTATTTAATTGTAATCATTTTACATAATTACACATAACAGGTTAATTCTCTAAGTCATCAAACAGAGATTCTAGTAACTCATGTTAATGTAAAACCTTTGAAAAGTATGTGGAAAAGTAACCAGGAACTCAATAAAAATTACATCCACTAGAACCTTAACGAATTACTTACATTACACCAATCTATTTCTCTGATAACTATTTTCAAGTATGCACCTGATTTGTCTCTTGGATAAGGTAAAGGGGATTGATTCCTTATTCTCAAGGAGCAGCTGCAACATCTAAGCTTTGCTTGAAATACTAGTTCCCTGTCAAGTAAAAGTCTGACCTCTGCACAGTAAAGTTCCTTACAATTCCTATTCGGGTCTGTTTCAACTTACAAACCATTCATTGGACATTGAAAGAAAGACTGTCTTTATGACCTGATACTCTCTCCCAATTACACAACTCGCAAATTATTTATTTTAATTATTTTAACATATGCAGATGATCTTTTGAAATTTTAACAAATACACTTTTAGTACACAAATTTCTAACATATGTAGGACAACCCAGCAAGATAAATATAGGTGGCCAGCCCACATCTGAAATTCTGGCACTCCGAAGCACACAGACTGTGTGAGTTCAAGGCCATCCTACAAAAGCAAGACTCTCCAAAAACAGCAACAACAAAGAAAACTTTTCCTGCTGAAAAACTGGGTTTGACTTTAAGAAATCATTCCATGAAAATCAGAGTATTCATGAAAAAAAAAAATCTGAATTATGTGGCAATTATTTTCATTCTCTTTAAAATGGGATGTAACAAATGCACTTGAACACATGATACTAAAGAATAAAGTTTCTTCTTCAAATATCTAAAACATGTTTTGTTGGAGGCCAATTTTAACTAAAATGTCTGAAAAATGGAAATATTTTAAAGAAAAACCAGTGCAAGCAGATATCACATACATTTTCTTGTTACTAGGCTGAAGGCAATTTTAAATTAAGTCAAAGTGCATTAGAGCCAGAAAACACCCGAGACACTGAGTCCAATGTCTTAAAGATGAAGCAAACAGTGTCCAGCCTACCTAGTAATGTACAGAAGGCTTCTTCTATGTGTATTTTTAACATAACTCTGTTAAACATTAAATTATTCAAATGTCTGGTTAGGATGAAGGTGGTCATCTTCCTTAAAGATTAAAAGTATACATATGAATAATGGGCAGGTTAACAATTTTCTAAGTGTCTTCAAATACCAGAGTGGCTATTAAGTTGGCAGAAGTAGTACGACAAACAAAATCAAAATAGGGTGGTGTGGTAGCATACACCTGTAATTCCCAGTCAAGGAGCTGAGGCAAAAGGATCATGGTGAGTTCGGTTTGGGCTACATAGAAAATCTGAAGCTAGACCAAAGTATGTAGTAACAATCTTTTGCTATCTATTTCACTTTAAGAAGACAATTCATGCCCAGCATGGTGGCACATGCCTGTAATCCCAGCACGCAGGAGGCTGAAGCAGGAAGATCGCTGGGAGTTAAACTACCCTGGCTACAGATAAGTTCAAAGCCAGTGTGAACTGCACAGCAAGACCTGTCTCAAAAAGACCAAAAAAAAAACAATGGTTTCTGGAGCCGGGGAGATGGCTCAGTAGAATAAGCACTTAGCTGGCAAGCTCAAGGGTCTGAGTTCAATCCCCGATTCCAAAAAAAACAAAAAAAAAAACGATTTCTTAAACTAGCAACTGCTGGGCATGGTGGCGCACACCTATAATTGCAGCACCCAGGAGGCTGAGGCATGAGGATCACCATGAGTTCAAGGCCAGTCTGAGCTACATAGCAATATCCTGCCTTGAAAAAAAAAAAAAAA
>NW_004524686.1:2978173-2979685 GCF_000260255.1 Octodon degus | reverse complement strand
CAAGGTTTAAAGGCTCAACCTTCCCAACTCTAAATGGACACACATTTTTTGGTTGAGGAAGAAGAGTGTCTGCTCAGCAGTTCCCTTGTTAGCCCAACTGTTGTGCCCACTGCCCTTCTCCCTGCCTCCAAGTACTTGGAGGCAGCCAAGTTTTGCACGGTTATGGTGAGCATCTTCTCAAACCGAGCTGATCAGAGTCTCCTTCAAGAATTTTCCAAATGAAATAAAGAGGTAATCACTAAAACAGGAAAACATAAAAATGCTTCACTGTCAAGTAATGTTTCTACCATACAAAGAAAGCCTATCTAATAAGAAAGAATGAAATCAACCTATTAAAAAAAAAAAAAAAAAGAACTGTGAACAGATTCTTAGTAGCATTAAATGGATCTGGTGTTGGTTATCCAGTGCAGTCCAGCTGACTTTAATGTTTTTTCCATTACCGAGTTATGCACTCCACGTTTGCATTCCATATGCCCACATGCCAATGAGTCCCCTCCCTTCCTTAAATAAACCAAAAATCTGAATTTAGTTTCTATAATACAACTAAGACTTCTGATTCACATCAACATCCAGAAGTAGCCCATAATCAATCAAAATACTTACCATCACAGGTAAATACAAGTAAAAGCAAAGTACAAAATTTTCTGAACCTCGACCTTAAACTAAATGATGGTGGATACCAATGATAAACATAAATCACATTTTAAGGTTGGTTTATTGATTACTCCTGGCTTTTTTCCCCATCTGTAAGCATTCCTTGAAGAAAAGCAGAAAGATAACACTGTGATTTACTAAAATTGATTTAGTAAAACCTCTTCTACCCTCCCCTCCATGATGACCTTTAAAAAAATTTTTTTAATCATTTATTTATTTGGTAGAAGCTCTCACTTCGCAGCTCAATAGTGATCCTCCTCCCTAAGCCTCCCCAGCTCCGGGATTACAGGCGTGCATCACCACGGCCAGTTCTGGGGTTGGTACAGGATGTGGTACCCGGATCGAACCCAGGTCCTTGTGCTTGTCAGGCAAGCACTTATACTGCAGAGCTATCTCCCCAGCCACCATGCTGACCTTTTAATAAATTCTTTACAATATTCCACTGATAGGATGACCCAACTTAAGACTATCAACTAGTCATAAAAACATTCCTAAAGTATTAATTCATGCAAATAGTAAACTCCTCCCAGGTCCTGTCCTGTGTACTGGAAATAGTGGCAAGACAGAGCTCATTCTTGCTCTCATGGCATCTAAATTCTGCAGGGAAGAAAACAATCATTGATCAAGGCTATTTTAAAGAAAGCGAGGTTAGGGAGGCTGAGGCAGAAAGACAGCTGGAAGTTCAGGGCCAGAATGAACTAAATATTGACACCCTATCTCAAAAAGGGGAGGGGGCAAACACACAAAGAAAGAGGTTAAGTGCTGCTCTGGTGACTTTTGAAAATGGCTGGGGTTTAGAAGCTGCTTCAGTGTGACCTCTTTAAGGTGGTAGCACTGGAACTGAAACCTGAATAACAA
>NW_004524686.1:2970014-2976898 GCF_000260255.1 Octodon degus | reverse complement strand
AAACTCAAGAGGTTAAGCCAGGGAGACTGCTCAATGACTTAAGTGCCTGCGTGGAAATCACAAGGTCCTGAGTTTGATCCCAGGTATCAAAAAATAAAATAAATAAATCAAGAGGTAAATAAAATATATCCAAAAGATGCAGTATTCCTGAACTTAACTATTTTTTCCAGACCATTCACAGTGAGAACTATTCTTGAGAGGATTTCAAACCACAGCCTTTAAATCATACCATGTCCATTCATCATAACATTTATCAAAAGATCATTAGTATGTATGCTCTCACAATTTTTAAAAGTCACTTTTCCTGTCACTACCGGTTCTCACTTCTAGAAAATCACTTGAAGTGTGACTTGTCAGACCAAAGGAACCAACCAAGCAATGTATCCACTGGCAATACAGATCTGAGTCACTCACCTGGAAGAAAATGCTGGGCAACTGAGACTAGATGTAATCAGCCAGCCAGATCTCTAAAGTATCTGACCAAAAAAGGTGGAAAACAGCTGGTAGGGAAGCAATACAGTGGAGGGCCTACAGACACAGACAGACAGACAGACACACACACACATACACACACAAGAATAGGTTACCTACCTGATCAACCACACTCTCCTATACACAATTAAGTGATAAGGGCAGGAAAGGCCTGTAAGATGAACATACTTTCATTTTGTTAATACCTGCTCTGTCTTATTCCAAGGAAAGATGTCATACTAATCTCTTAGATGTACTATCCTTGGTGATTTTAACTTTACCGAAAAATTTTTAAACTCATTTTTAAGTATTCTTTTAATATATTACAAGACAATGCGGTGATCCTTATTAGTTCAGTTTTAAACCAAATATTCTAGTTTCAATTAATTGAGCAGCTCTCTTCTGACAAAGAGGCCATCCGATTTGGGAAGTCTCCTAACGATAATGGAATCAAATCAACCAAGACCTCTTATGTCCAACCTTTACTTTAAATATGCTGTGTGTCCCCAGTATCTTGGGGATTCTCATCACTAACAAGGAGCAAGGGGCGTGTCTCAGTGAACCATGACAACTTGGCATTGCCACCACCTGCTCCTATTTCAGTTCTGTCCCTGGAGCCCCTCATCATCAGATGAAAATCTAAAGCTACTGCCATGCTACATTCAAAAGTAGAAATACAGGAAGTATTAAGTTATGACTGGATAGCACACCAGAAAAAGAACAACTCAAAAATTAAGAGCCAATGTGAGCCACAGACTCACTTATGAGTCAAAGTTTGGTTTAGCAAGACAAAAAAATATGGAACGAACATGTGCTTTGAAACTCTGAGAAAACAACAATCAAATGGGTGGGGACCAGTAGGTGTGCAGACTAAAAACCAGGCAGTACAGCCACTGAACAGCAGCACATATCAGGTCAAGGTTTAAACTGGGGAAGGGGAGGAAAGAACAAGAAGGAACAGACTCTGAAGAGTACATGAGTACAAGAAACCGGGGGACAAGTTCAAATCCCAGTACAGATCCAAGCGCTCATGTTCAGGTCATGCTCTTTGTTTCTTTTACCCAGGTTCTGAGCATACTCCTATGTCTCCCAGTGTATCTACAAGGTTTGCAAGATTCCACAGATGCCAAAAACTCCACAACAGAAAACTAGTGTACCAAAGCAGATTCTCATAATTCTTACTGTATATAAACAAGTCAAAGGGGCAAGGAATTTATCGATCTGGGCAGCCTGTTGTTCTACTTCTGAGTCACCTTCAAAATGGAAAGGTTCTTTATCTAGAGCTGTTGCGGATTTTACATCCCCCCCCAAAAGCTTATACTTTACACTTAACACCAATGAAATAATCAATATATAACATTCCTCACAAAACTGGGCATCTAAACTTCAGTATACTAATGCAGTGTAATCTCACAATATTAAACACATGACAACAATAAACGTAACATATCTATGTTCTTTCATGTAGTGTGTCAACAACTTTGTCATTCTGAATACTGGTTCTAAACCTATAAAAGAATTGAAGAGCTGGGCATGCGGCCCCACACCTATAATCCCTTACACACTTGGGAGGCAGGAGGAGAATGATCACCACAAGTTTTGAGGCCTGCCTGAACTACCAAATAAAACCCTGTCTCAACTAAAAATAATAATACTAGAACTTTGTACTCTTTTGAGTATAATTTTAATTCACTGAATAAAGTCATTATTTTAAATAAAATCAATGTAGAGGTCTATAAAAGCATGTTTCTAGTGAAAAATAGGTTATAAAAACTAAGGGTATATCAAATTGGTTTTTTCTAGGTATTTTTTGATTTTTATTTTATAAAGTACAAAATAGTATTAAAACAAAAATTACAAGTGATACAGAATTTCACTTAACAAAGTAATATGAATTTCACAGTATTACCATATATGTATATATACACATATATGCATACAATATTGCAAGAAAAAAACAAATACATAAGAAATTAAAAGGAGCAAAAAGGAGAAAAAATTCAAAAAAGGAGAACCTAAAAGAGAAAATGGAATCTGAAGGGTACAATATATACTGGAAAAAGGAATGAAGTTAAAGGGTTTTTTGTTTTTGCAGTGCCGGGGATTGAATGCAGGACCCTGAACATGCAAGCGCTCTACCACAGTTACATTCCTATCCCTGAAGTACCAACTCTTAAAAACTTACTTGTTATTTTTGCAATATGCATTTTGCTATGTCATACATATTTTTAGCAAAAGTTCATGAGCCAGGCGTGGTGGCACACCCCTGTAATCCCAGCAGTGAGGAGGCTGAGGCAAGAGGACTGCTGCAAGGTAAAGGCCAGCCTGGGCTATAATGTGCGTTGAAGGTCACCCTGAACTGCATAGTGAGACCCTATCTCAAAAAGACAAAAAAGTAAGTTCATGTCATCATTTCAATTTTTTTTTTTTTTTTTTTTTTTTTTGTGGAACCAGGGATTGAACTCAGGCCCTTTTATTCTACTGAGCCATCGCCCCAGCCCTAAAAATTTTTATATTTATATAAAATGTATTATTTATAAGAAATACATTATTTATGCATTTATAAATAGAATAAATGTGCTATATATAAAAATATATAAATAGGATAAATTTGTTATTTATACAAAAATATATAATGTATAGTGGAAATGACTGACCCACACAGTAGCCACTCATAACCAACTATACTTTTGGGGGTGGAGAAAAGGTATACAGGTTCTTTTTTTAAGAACAGTAGCAACCATTTTTCTCTACATAGCTTATCAAAGTGTGACAAAATTCATGTTACTGTAAACAACATGTATATCAGACACATAACAAAGCTCCACAGTACACAATCTCAGTCTAGAGCAAGGAAAGCTTTCCTTGCCACCAAACTCAGTCCCAGCCCTCCAACTGGAAATTGTAATCACGCTATCTCTGTAACTGCCATAGTAGCCATGACAAGTTCACAGAATAATCCATACACGGTATTACTACTTTCCTGCAGCTAACAGCAAAAGCAACTAGCATTTACAGAGTACTCCCCCATGCCACTTTACATGCAAGCTCCAATTCTCACCAACTGCTCAGTGAAGAATTAACTTTTATTCCCATTTTTCAGAAGTACAAACCAGCTACAATGATTACATAAATTCTCAAAGCCGTACACACAGTAAGTGGAAGTGACAGGATTCAAACAAGTGTATCTGGCTGCAGCTCTTCACCCTGTAACATACTACAATGAATTTCCTGCCAGATCAGACAGCTCCTGTTACTGCCGAGAGGGTCACTGCCTCAGGGAAGGATAGGTGTCAATTCACAGTGCTGGAGACTTAATGCACAAAAACAAGTGGCACCTTTCCCTGCAGCTCCTTCAGCTGAGGTTGTAAAAGATGAGCACAACTGCAACGGAAGTTCCTTCAGTGGTAAACTAAACAGCCAATGAAGAGTTACAAATGACCCAATTACAAGTGGTACCAACTGAACCAAAAATAGAATTTGAATCTGATTGGAGTCAGTAAGAAAGTTGACAGGCTATAGTGCGATCCATGCAGTCACAGAATCTATAGTTTAACGAATCCAACTGTACTAAAGATTGTCATCATTATTAAAATAAAACTAGCAAACTGTCAGAACCTTATTTTCATTTGATTCTGAACTCTCGTACCTTACAAATAAGAAATCAAAATCACCTTGTAGGTTTCGCACTGAATTATTTCTAATTATGAAGCTTACAAAAGACTCAAAAATCACCAATTTACTTTCCTGAAGACCCAGTGATCAGAAAAAAACCAACATTGCTTAATTATATAACTAATTCTGCCAAGAAATCTGAGAGAGACTAAGAGAGAACAGAAATATCCAGATCCTGTTCTCTAATAACTCACACACAAAAAAGAAACAAACAAATATAGGTAAAACTAACATACTTTTTCTTTTCCTTTTGACATTCAAGTTGCTGGTTTTGGTTTTGTTTTGGTACCAGACTCAAGACCTTGTTCTTACCAGGCAGACACTGTGCACTGAGCTACACACCCAGCCCTTGACTGTTCAAGTTGAGAACAAAAATTCTTAACTGGATGCTTCACTTTTTCACAATTGCTTTTTCCAAATGGCATACTCTCCCACAAGGAATGTTACCATTATGTACTACAAACATGTACTAATTAAAAAAAAAAAAAAAGCTGCCCAGGCAAGGTGGCACACAGTCATAATCCCAGCACTTAAGAGGAGGCTGAAGCAAGAGAATCACAGAGTTCGAGGCCAGCCTGGTCTACATAATGAGTTCAAGACAGCCTAAACCACAGGGTGAGACTGTCTCAAAAAAGAAAAGAATTCACTGCTATTGTATCTTTTTTTTTCTCATTAAAATGAATAAAAAAAAGAAAACTGAAAAACTGAACAATAATAATAAAGATGTATGCATAGCCATGGCAGAAGGGCAGCACAGGGTGAGGAGGGAGTCATAGTCAAACAATTCAAAAGCTTTACATGAAAATTAGTCTCCCCACATGTAACAAAATAATCTAACCAATCCAACCTCCAGTCCTCATCTCTTCAGGATTTTTCCAGAGTAAATCTCAGCATATCCACAGAAAGCTATTCTGCACCCTCTTTTTCACTGCCTTCCCCTTTTTAAATAAAATAAGAACAGACTATATAGACTTTTCTGTCCTTTTTTTTTGTTTCCACATATCTATGATAAACACCTAACAAGAAAGTCATAAGCAATAAACCTAAACAAAACTATAAGGCAACAATTCACATAAAAACATTTCTCACTAGTTGTCAAAACTGGTGATCTCTGTTGGCAGGGCCTAAGGAAATCTAAGGACAAAAGTTAATCCCAATGAAGACCTATTTTGTTGTGAGTTTTGTTTTTGCACAGAATGGGAAAACTCTAATGCAAAAAATGCCTATACAGTACCCCTAACCCCAATCTACATACTGTATAGACTGTACAATGCATAAAGACAACAAAGGAAATTCAAAGGAAACCCATCACTTCACACCGAAAAAATATTAAGCATATTGTATATTTTATATAAAAAGATGCTAAAGTACATTGGTTATGAATACTTTAAGTGTTATACTATGTAAAAATTCTATTCCATAAAAATTGTATAAAAGGAAAAACTACTATGGAAATTCATTAACTATTCCCATTATCTTATTTCAGAAACTCAAAGTACATGACCAAATCCCTTTTCATTGTGACATATGATATAACCACTACACAGATATGGAACAAGATTAGTACACACTACCCAATTAGTCTATTCAAGTTAAAGGAAAAACATAAAACACTTCTCTTTACATTTGGCTGAAGGTAATCACCAAAATATGCTATTACTATAATGCATACCAGCAAGATGTTTGCATAATGTGAATGTGAAGTGCTTTCCATGTTACTGCTCCAACCTGTAGATTTTTAATCAGATATTCTTGACCAGAAATCATAAAAATGACAGAATCTTCAAAATCTCATGTAGTAGTTGAAATAGTGAGCATAGTCATTCAATTATTGAGGGTTTTTGGTTTTTTTTTAATGTATTTGGTACAAGGTTTCACTACGCAGCTCAGACTTGTAGTGATCCTCCTGTCTCAGCTTCCCCAGCACTTACAGGCATGCTCCACTACACCGGGTCTTGGTGGCCAGCTCAGTGTGCTCAGGGCGGAGCTAGCATGGCATGTGGTACAGGGGTTGAACCCAAGTCCTTTGCGCTTGCCTAGACACGGGCTCAGACTGACGAGCTATCTCCGCAGCCCAATTATTGGTTGAATGAACAAACTTTGCTTTTGGGGGTTTTTTTGCAGTGCCAAAAACGGAACTCTCACAGAGCTATATCTGCAATCCTTTTTAAATTTACTTTTCAGACAAGGTCCCACTAAACTGCCCTGGCAGAGCTAAAACTTGCTTGCAATTCCAAATAGCTGAGATTACAGGTCGGCACCACCATACATGGCTCATCTGATCATCTTGATACGTATATCTTACAGAACATAACGATTTCCCCACACAATCACAGTTTCCCAAAAATCCATTTAAAAACTGTCTCACAGGTACTATTGGATCCATGGTAGAACACTACCCCACTATTCTAACAAATACATGCTAAAAATAAAACCACACTTAAAAGCTAAATCACAGATTGCCTTACCAGATTCTATCCTTTTAGAGAGCTAAAAAGGACAAAAAGCTAGAAAAGGCCCGATACCTTTAATCTCAGACAACAAAAATATCAAGTAGACTGCTTTTATTTCCAAAAATCTTCATCATATTAAGTGTTAGGCTAGAGGGATAGCTCAGTGGTACTTTCCTAGCCTGTGAGAGGCTCTAGACCAGGTCTCTAGCAATTCTCTAGAAAAAACAAACCAAAACAACAACAAAAAGAACAACACTGTGGCTGGGGAGATGGCTCAGTGGAATA